>NC_133328.1:532866109-533003149 GCF_042186555.1 Aquarana catesbeiana | reverse complement strand
GGTCGGAATTTCCAACAACAAGCTCCGATCGCACATTTTCCTTCGGAAAGTTCGATTGTGTGTACAGGGCATAAGACAAAGACATAAAGACAAAGACATAATGAGCATCGCATACTAGCTCATTATGAAATACTTACCTTAGAACAAAGGAGGGAGAAACACTGCAAAGGTATTTTCTGTCTGGTGCCCAGGGTTTAATGTATATGGTCTGACCAATATGTGCTAATAATTTAAAAACCTCATTATATTGTAGTTTGTTTTTGAATCTTCCTGGAATTCAGCATTTTACGTTTTCTACATTACCGAATAAAAAATATTTGTTGACATACGCATGCTGTAATTTGTAACAATGAACATGTTAAAAACAGTTAAATAAATACTGACACTCCCATATGAAGGTTACAAAATGACTTTAACATTGTAGCAGCACCCTCCAGATAATTGAAGGGACCATGTTTATTAGGTACCATAATAGATATAAATATAAAAATATGTCTGCACTAAAACGCTTTATCAAAAATAATGGGATTAAAACCTCAAATTTGAAAAATGTAATTTGTTAAATCATTGCTGCAAGGATACAGAAGGTCCTAAGAAAAGACGATCCAGTAGTCAGAGGAAAAGTACCCAATTTTTCTTTTCTTAATAAAATGTTTAAAAGAGTAATCACCTTGAGAAAAAAGGACAGGCTGAGTTTTGAATCCTCCTCCATTCTTCAGTCGTTGTGGTAAATGTTCAAAGTGATATTCATCTATGTAGAAAATAATTTTCAATGCCTGACGAGTTCCCTCTGCCTGATAGGTGATGGGTACATCTGAAGATGAAAAGTTGTTTTAGCCTTTCATTCTACTAATTGCCAGGATTGATGTTGCATATACTATATTGCATTATATATAGGGATGGGCGAACGGTTCGGCCCGAGCATAAGTTCGGGCCGAACTTTGGTTGTTCGGATGTTCTGCGAACACTGAACAATATGCGGTGTTCGGGGCAACTTCCAAAGCCGCCGGAACACCGTTAAAATCTATGGGACACTAACATGAAAAATCAAAAGTGCCATTTTTTTAAGGGTTATATGCAAGTTATTGTCAAAAAAAGTGTTTGGGGACCCGGGTCCTGCCCCAGGGGACATGTATCAATGCAAAAAAATTTTTTTAAAACGGATGTTTTTTTCAAGAGTGATTTTTTTAATGCTTAAAGTGACTCAATAAAAATTAAATATTCCTTTAAATATCGTGCCTGGGGGGGGTCTATAGTATGCCTGTAAATTGGCGCATTTTTCCCGTGTTTAGAACATTACCACAGCAAAATGCCATTTCTAAAGGAAAAATTGTCATTTAAAACTGATCGCAGCTGTAATGAATTATCGGGCCTCGGCAATATTGATAAAACTCATTGAAAAAAAGCGCATGGGATCCCCCCTCCAGTCCCTTTGGGTCTGGTATGAATATTAAGGGGAACCCCGAACCGAAATTTAAAAAAAAATTGCGTGGGGGTCCCCCTAATATCTATATCAGGCCCTTCGGGTCTGATATGGAAAGTAAGGGGAACCCTACCCCAATTTTTTTTTTAAAAAGCGTCGGGGTCCCCCCAAAATCCATACCAGACCCTTAAGGTCTGGTATGGATTTTAAGGGGAACCCTGTGCCAAAATTTGAAAAAAATGGCGTAGGGGTCCCCCCAAAATCCATACCAGGCCCTTATCCGAGCACGCAACCTGGCAGCGTGCAGGAAAAGGGGGGGACGAAAGAGCACCCCCCCTCCTGAACCATACCAGGCCACATGCCCTCAACATGGGGAGGGTGCTTTGGGGTAGCCCCCCAAAGCACCTTGTCCCCATGTTGATGGGGACAAGGGCCTCATCCCCACAACCCTTGCCAAGTGGTTGTGGGGGTCTGCGGGTGGGCCCGCCCGCCCCCTCTGACGCCACGGGGAATCCATGGGAAAGTCCCTGTGGCGTCAGAGGGGGCAGGGTCACCCGGGTATGTCACCGGGTGGCCCCACCCTCAGTTATATAAGAACTGTCAAAGGCGATGAAGCATCACACGGCGGGAGCCTCCCATGGAGGCGGATCGGTGGCGGATTTTTTTTCTTTTTCGGTCTGTCGGTGGAGCGATATAAGAAGATGAATGGACATCGTGGGACATTTTTATTTCTTAATAAAGGACTTGTCCCAAGCTGTGTCTTGTTTTTTTTTTAACGTTTTGACACTTTTTTTGTGAAATGGTAGGGGTACATTTGTACCCCGTTACCATTTCACACAGGGGGAGGATCTGGGGGTCACCTTATTAAAGGGGGCTTCCAGATTCTGATAAGCCCCCCGCTACCCCAAAGCACCCTCCCTATGTTCAGGGCATGCGGCCTGGTATGGTTCAGGAGGGGGGCACTCTCTCGTCCCCCCTCTTTTCCTGAAGCCTGCCAGGTTGCGTGCTTGGATAAGGGTCTGGTATGGATTTTGGGGGAGACCCCTACGCCATTTTCTTTTAAAATTTTGGCGCAAGGTTCCCCTTAAAATCTATACCAGACCTTAAGGGTCTGGTATGGATTTTGAGGGGGACCCCTACGCCATTTTTAGAATAAATGTGGTACAGGGTTCCCCTTAATTTCCATATCAGACCCGAAGGGCCTGGTATGGATTTAAGGGGGACCCCACGCAATTTTTTTTTTTTTTTTGGTTCGGGGTTCCCCTTTATATTCATACCAGACCCAAAGGGCCTGGTAATGGACTGGGTGGGATCCCATGCTCTTTTTTCAATGAGTTTTATCTATATTGCCGAGACCCGACAATTCATTACAGCCGCGATCAGTTTTGAATGACAATTTTTCCTTTAGAAATTACATTTTGCTGTGGTACTGTTCTAAACAAGGGGAAAATGTGGCACTTTTTTACAGGCATACTATAGACAACCCCCAGGCATGATATTTAAAGGAATATTTCATTTTTATTGTTTCACTTTAAGCATTAAAAAAATCACTGCTCCCGAAAAAATGGCAGTTTTTAAAAAACATTTTGCATTGATACATGTCCCCTGGGGCAGGACCCAGGTCCCCAAACATATTTTATGACAATAACTTGCATATAAGCCTTTAAAATGAGCACTTTTGCTTATTCATGTTCGTGTCCCATAGACTTTAACGGTGTTCGTGTGTTCTGCCGAATTTTTTGCCTGTTCGCATGTTTTGCTGCAAACTGAACAGCAGGGTGTTCGGCTCATCCCTAATGATATATTATGTTATAAATAAAATCAATGAATCACTAATGCTGTCTTGGTAACACTGCAACTGCAAGACTGCTAAAGCAGGCCACTTATTGTACCTCTGAGTTTTTTTTAAATATCCAGTGAAGCCAGGTTTGGGGAGCTTTTGGGGTGGAGCTGTCTGTCATATGGTTCTTGGTTTTGGAGCCTCCCTCTCCATCTCTAATGCCCTGTACACACGATCGGACATTGATCGGACATTCCGACAACAAAATCCATGCATTTTTTCCGACGGATGTTGGCTCAAACTTGTCTTGCATACACACGGTCACACAAAGTTGTCGGAAAATCCGACAAAAAATGGAAAGTGGCACTTAATCAAATCAATTTATATATGTAAAACAACTAAATATAAATGGAAATTCAGTGACGGAAAATCCAATGAATACTCATGTCTACATCAATAATCTTCCAATACATTGAGTAACTAAGATAAAAATAAATCAGAGTTACTTCAAAAAATGGGTCCTAAAAGGCTAACTCCCAAAAATGACTAATAATAGAGCCTTACAGACGGAGAATAAATGTATCCAGACGAGAATCTATCGATGAAATTACTATATATGTATCAAATAAAATTAGCCTAACATAATTAATGACAAATTAATGTGAATAAATAAATAAATAAATAAATAAATAAATAAATAAAAAGCCGATGAATACCACCTTACAATATTTAGATGTGTAAACCGTGATGCGCAATAATTGTGCAGATTGAGCAAGTGTAAAAAGTTAAATAAAACATAAAAGTAAATAAAACATACAATCCAATCTTGCAACACTTGTCAAATATAAAAAATAGAAAAATATAAACAAATAAAAAAATCCAATATTGCTTTCTCACTGACGTGACAGTCACGCAACGCGTCAGGGAAGAGAGGCGGGTCACATGGTATGTGTTAGCTTCCCGATCACGGCCGGATTTGGGAGGCAGCTGTATCACTAGCAGAAGATTGTCTATTTCTTTGTAAGTGGATATTTTAATAAAATGTATTTGATTTTAACTACTACACTATGGAGTGCGTCCTCCCCTTGTCTTTCATGATCCACATTATCTAATTGGGGCGTCCTGAGAGTGGAGGTCGTTATAGACAGGAGACCCCTAAGGAAATCACTGATTAGGAGAGCGCGGATCAGATGGGATTGTTATGATTTATCTTTAAGTCTGTTATCACTCAGCCCTGAGGTGAGAGGCTGGGGGAACCACTCCTTATCTACATCTCTTGCTTTCTGGCACTGGGAACCTTTTGATGAACTATTTCCTCATTTGTTTTTATATTTTAAATTAATATAATCACTCAGCCTTGAGGTGAGAGGCTGGGGGAATACACTTTCATCTACACCCTGAATTAATTGATGGCACTGGGAATTCTTTGATGAACTATTTCCTTCACGTTTTATATTGAGATCGTCACAATCTGGATTGTATTGTATATGGGACTTTTACCATTATGGCACTTTAGTTTCACTAATTGAAATATGTAATACTGGATTTTTATCACTTATTTGTTTATATTTCCTTCACGTTTTTTATTGAGATTGTCACAATCTGGATTGTATTGTATATGGGACTTTACCATTATGGCACTTTAGTTTCACTATTTGAAATACGCAATACTGGATTTTTTTATTTGTTTATATTTTTCTATTTTTTATATTTGACAAGTGTTGCAAGATTGGATTGTATGTTTTATTTACTTTTATGTTTTATTTAACTTTTTACACTTGCTCAATCTGCACAATTATTGCGCATCACGGTTTACACATCTAAATATTGTAAGGTGGTATTCATCGTTTTTTTATTTATTTATTTATTTATTCACATTAATTTGTCATTAATTATGTTAGGCTAATTTTATTTGATACATATATAGTAATTTCATCGATAGATTCTCGTCCGGATACATTTATTCTCCATCTGTAAGGCTCTATTATTAGTCATTTTTGGGAGTTAGCCTTTTAGGACCCATTTTTTGAAGTAACTCTGATTTATTTTTCTCTTAGTTACTCAACGTAATGGAAGATTATTGATGTAGACATGAGTATTCATTGGATTTTCCGTCACTGAATTTTCATTTATATTTAGTTGTTTTACATATATAAATTGATTTCATTAAGCGCCACTTTCCATTTTTTGAGTTCCTTTATTGGTGTGAGAACACCTTTATGGTGGCAGCTGTATCAGTTATTTCTCTTATTTACTTATATTATTGGTCTGAGGTTTATGGTTTGCGCAGTAGTACTTGACACCATCTGTCGGAAAATCCGATCGTTCTAAACGCAGTAACGCAAAACACGTATGTCAGGACTATAAACGGGGCAGTAGCCAATAGCTTTCATCTTTTAATTTATTCTGAGCATGCGTGGCATGCATGGCACTTTGTGCGTCGGATTTGAGTACACACGATCGGAATTTCCGACAACGGATTTTGTTGTCGGAAAATTTTATAGCCTGCTCTCAAACTTTGTGTGTCGGAAATTCCTATGGAAAATGTGTGATGGAGCCCACACACGGTCGGAATTTCCAACAACAAGGTCCTATCACACATTTTCCGTCGGAAAATCCGACCGTGTGTATGGGGCATTAAGCTTCTAAACAAGACTGCAACAGGCTCAGAGAAAAAGTCCATGCTTAAATTAGTAAACATGCTAGTCTGAATTTTTGATATGCTCAGATTCATTCAAAACACCCATTCAAAGGATGAGGATAATGGCACTTATAGGAATTTAGCTAGAAAGGCAAACAGGTGCAGCAATAGATTGCTGGAATTAAAAAAAAGTCATTCAGTAGGTGGGCTAACAAATGTCGATATATTTTTCACCAAGAATTTCTGATCTTTTTCCTGAAGGGGTGTAAATACTTACTTGCCATTTGTGGTCCTTGTTCAGCTTGTCTGAAGTGAAACATGACCTTTTCTAAATCTAACAAAGCGACAAGCGAGTCCTCCAGCATAGCTTGTTCATCTGTCTGTAGGAAATATCACGCTGGCAAATCAGGATTAAACAAGAATACACAATGCATTCATATCACAGCAATGTACCTGCTTATAAAGAATTAATATCATTTCAAGCAGGACTTCAATAGGTATAATGAAAGGTAGTGTCTGTAGTGAAGATTAGAAGAATTATTTCACATTATTATGGCTCTTTTCACTGGCAGTACAAAGCATTGCAGAAGAATAATGAATTGCATGACAAATGCTCCCATTAGGTTACAATTGGCGCATGTGCTTATCAAGTGCAGTTGTGATTCACACCACCATCAATCCCTTTCTATGTCACACCATGATGGTAAAACAAGTGGATTACACAAGTCCGTAGCATTTATCCTATATCACTTTACACTGAACACTGAAAATGCAAGTGGAATGTATGTGGATGCGTATCGTGATAAACAGATGTGGGTTGAGGAATAAGGCCATTTAATTCATATTACATATCTATATAACATTGTAAAGAAGGGTGGAGAGCCCAACATTCCTATACTGGACTTCAACTAGAAAAACGAACTAAAAGCTGAACTACAAAAACTATGCAAATACATATTATAGTGCATACAACAGCACTATGACTTTCAGATCATACTGTTTAACTATGTTAAATCAGCCACATCTCTTAACCAAAATGAAGGTCTACATATTTCACAGAACGAGTCTGCTCCTTCAAAACCCCAGGGTATGCTGGTAATAAGTTAAGCCTTTTTAGAAAAAACCCCACATCATGCTGATCCCAGTTCTTGTTCTATATCTACAATAAATAACATTCATAAATGCGCAAACCTATAATACCAGGCATAATTATACCAATATAATGTATCTTTCTGCAAGTGAAAGTAGTCCACATGCAAGGTATTATGAACTTACACCATAGATCATATAGTAAGACAAATCCAGACTGTCCCCTGATAGTTGCATATGAATGGCAGTTTTTTGCAGTTGAAAGTAATATCTGCTACTGCAACCCTATGGGGATATTCACCCTTCATCTCTGAGAACAGAGTTGGGTTCTAACATATGGGTTCCTTTGCTTTTGAACCTTTCAAAAACCGATTTAGCACAGTTTAGATGTGTATGGTACCCGGGACATACATTATATTGATAAATTCCAGATGTTATATGTTTACAAACCAAGGCCTGGGGACATCATAAATTGGAGTTTTCCAGAATAAGGCTTAAGATATTGCCAGCATATCACGGGGTCCTGAAGAAACAGACCTGGTTTTCAAAACGTATAGATCAGGGGTCCTCAAGTTGTTCAGGAACTACAATTCCCATCATGCCTAGTCATGTCTGTGAATGTCAGAGTTTTACAATGCCTCATGGGATGTGTAGTTCTGCAACAGCTGGAGAGCGGTAGTTTGAAGATTCCTGGTATAGATCTTCACTTTGGTTAAGAAATGTGGCTGGGCATTCCTTGCTTAAATTGCTAAAATAGTTTTTGAACATTTCGGGCCTTTTCTTAAACAAAAACAAAATCAGTGGCTATGAATATTACTTTGCCCCCATCTATGCTTTCATCACTCCGCTCTAACTTTGAATTTCAATGGCCTAAATCAGTCAGTGAGGAATTCGCCTGACTTGATCATTAGACACACTGGGGCTGATTTATTAAAACTGGAGAGTGCAAAATCTGGTACAGCTGTGCATGGTAGCCAATTGGCTTCTAACTTCAGCTTGTTCAATTAAGTTTTGACAAAAGAACTTATAATCTACCGTATATACTCGAGTATAAGCCGAATTTTTCAGCACATTTTTTTGTGCTGAAAGTGCCCCCCTCGGCTTATACTTGAGTCAAGCACTTTTCTGCAGCAGAAAATGACATTTTCCAAACCGACTTTGAGGTCCCCTCTCTAGTCCTACCACTAAATTTCTTTACTGTAATGAGTGGTGCTCTCTCCCCTGGTATTTTGCTGCTGCTGGCACTAAATACTCTGCTGTTTCTACATGTCTCATGCAACAGGTAATACACTTTCAGGCTTGATATCATTGTTATAGCTTTGGAGACAACTATTCTTCAGCTTCTATTGAAATAAATTCTTCCATTGTAATTGTAATAAAGACATGCACACTGCCTCTTATGCCCCATACACACGATCGGTCATTGATCGGACTTTCCGACATCAAAATCCATGGATTTTTCCCGACAGATGTTAGCTCAAACTTGTCTTGCATACACACGGTCACACAAATCTTGTCAGAAATTCCGAACGTCAAGGACGCGGTGACGTACAACACTTACGACGAGCCGAGAAAAATGAAGTTCAATAGCCAGTGCGGCACTTTTGCATGATTCTAAGCATGCGTGGCACTTTGTGCGTCGGAATTGTGTACACAGGATCGGAATTTACGCGAACAGATTTTGTTGTTGGAAAATTTGAGAACCAGATTTCAAATTTTGTGTGACGGAAATTCCGATGGAAACTGTTCGATGGAGCCTACACACGGTCAGAATTTCCGACAACAAGCTCCGATCGCACATTTTACATCAGAAAGTGTACGCGGCATTAGTCTAGGTTTACACTGTAGCAGATCCGTGTGGGCATGTTTGCATACTGTAGGCACAGCAGCCTATTCATTTGAATGGGCTGCTGTATCTAAGGAAATGTGGAGAAATGGTCCCCAACCCTATTCCAAAAACGCAACCGCACAGCGCCATGTGGTTTCAAACACACTGCGTTTTCTGATGCATTGGATTAACAGCACCTGCACGCTTCTGCTAAAGAGCAGCACGTTTTGACTGTGGGTTGGGGAAAGCATGCAATTTATATGCGTCCCTGGACCCACCACAGTGTGAACTTATCCTTAGTGGGTTCCCAGGCTCCCCAGGGATCAGGAAGCAACAGAGAATTTACACCTTAGCACACAGGAGCTGCTAAAGCTGGCCATAGATGGATCAAATTGTGTCCTGTTTAGCAGGGACCAGCCAAATTTCAATCCCTCTATGGCTGTTCCCGTTCCAATCTAAAGTTCGACTTCTCTTGAACCAATTTGCCTCTAATCTGCAGAGCTGATCAGTGTACTCCAACAGTGGAGGAGCCGGAATACAATAGCACAGTGGGAGGCTTCCTCCATCCACCTCACTTGTGTAGATGGGGAAATCCATTCAGTTTTTTTTTTTTTTTTTGATCAGCCTCTGGCTGATCAAAAAATATTAAGAAAATCAATCCATGTATTACCAGCCTCAGTGTTAATGTGCCAAATGTGTGTCAAATGTTTTCCCTGACAAATCTGCATCTTTATTCTTATTAAATTGTATTTTTTTTTTTTTTCAGGAGCTTTGTTTTTGAGTTTGTTAAACATCCTGACACATTGTCTAAAGCTGGGTATACATACTATTAGTTTTCTTTTATTCAATCTGCAACATGGATTGAAATATGGCTGGTTCAGTCCATGTATGGACAAGTTGGTTCTACAGAAGCCGGTCTACCAATCAACTTCTGTAGAATCAGCCTGTCCGGATCAGTGCCCCGTCAGAATACAATAGCACAGTGGGAGTGAAATGTTTGGATGGGGGAATCATGGCATTTTTTTTTTCATTCAACCTGCTGGTTTAAGAAAAAAAAATACTGTATGGCCAGCTTAACAGATTCCTGGATCCACACACTGTCAGCATACACTGGTCAGTGCTGCAGCCATTGGCTGCAGACCACTGATCAAAGGACCATTCAACAGAAGCCAGTCTGACAATTGGCTCCTGTTGAACAGGGAGGACCACACATAGATCGAAGATCAAAGTTCAGCCAGATCAGCATTAGTTCTGAGCCATCAGTTCCCCTCGAGCTTTCTTGGCATTACCAATAATTTTCTTATAGTGCAACATTATTGCTGAGTTAAAAAAAATCCTTCTCACAGGAAGTCACCGGATGATACAACATTTGCTATTTTTTTGTCTCAGAAGTGGTACTCAGAAGTCTGCTAGCCTGAAGTTTTCCTCAGAATGAAGAGAGGTCACCCCTGGTTGCCATATACCATGCCTTTCCTCCACCACAACAACAGGTCAACTTAAAGAGGGAGTTGGACAAAATGACTGAGAAGGACTTTGTGTTATCCTTTAACTAGTGGATTAAGCAACTGAAAAAAACTGCATTGATTTTTTTGGTGACTACGTTGAAAAGTCACAAATAAGTTTGCTTTTTGGTTGAAAAACAGATGATTATTTTTTTCCTTTAAAGCCTTAGGACTTTCTAAATATCTATAGTACAAGTGTGCATGTACAACTGAGTATCAGATTAGTAAATGAGACAACAGAACCTATAAATAGCAGGGAGCAGTGAAACACAGTGGTTACTAAAGGGAGGTGAAAACATCACTGAATAATGTATGTCTTTCTAGAAAAGAATAGCATTACATGCAAGCAGCAGGAAACATTAGTACTGTCGAATAACAAGAAGTAACAACAGAGTGTCTTGACACTTGAGGATATTGTGTTAGGTAAACTCTGGCAAGAATGCAGGTACGTCAAAACAAATCCACAGTAACTGTTTACAAAGGATGCTTCTGGCTGACCAAACACGCAACACAGCTTTCCCATGCAAACTTAAGGGTGTAGATTTACAAAAATGAAGCAGTATCCTATACTGATCAGTTCTATCACCTGCTACATTTCTAAACATAAGCCCTGAATATGGAAAACTATTCCACTTTTGATACATTTCGATTTACTGCACTTTTTGTAAATCATCCCTTCTACGTTTGCAAATTCACAATGTACATAACATAGCACACTCTGCCTGCTTTCCTGTCTCTGATTGCTTGACTGAAACTTCAGATTCAGCTCTCTGATAAGGATGATTCACTAGGATGATTGCTTCAATTTTGTGTGTGAATTTAAGCTTGAGCTACAGAGTCTGTAAACAAGAGCTTTATTTTCAAATGGATGTATAGTGATTGGGATTAGCCTTAAACTTCACCTGTTGGCTGTATAATAAATTATTATATAATTATAATAATATTTATAAACATTTTTCTTTTTGCTAACTACAAAAAATAAAACTATTTTAATTTATTGTTGTAGTGTTGTCCACAGTACATCAAAAAACAAACAACACCCTTCAAAAAGCCCTGAAAGCTAAAACAGTAAAGAAGAATTAACCCTTTTTTACATCATTCAGCTACTTTGTCCCATCTTCCTAGGTGCCCTGTAGCACTAGCTGCAATGTAGGACAGGGCATCCCCACTTGGCCCGACACCTGTCTCCGGTTCTCAGCACTTGCCCAAGGCAAGCACCAGCAAGAGGAATGCAGAGGGATGGGAGGCTGACAAGCATTGTCATCTTAGCTAGCTTTAGAGGGCACCTAGGAAGATTGGACAAAGTACTTACATGTACTTTCAGGAATGGGAATAAACGTGAGTTCAGAATGAACTTAGACTATTTAAGCTTTTGTCTGAATGCCAGAATTTTTGCTTGTTTGGTGGGAGCCGAACATCATTTATAGTAGCAGTGTTTCTACCACCACTATATAAGACAGTTTACTGCCCATCAATGGTTGTTAAGGAAGCAACCAGTGATGTCACCCAGCCCTAGTCATTGGGTGCTTGCATAAATTACCAAATATAGTTTTTAGTACTAAGCAAAAATAGCTTTTATTTAGATTCAAAAGCATCCCTGGTATAAACAACTATCTCACTTTTTTGGACCTTTTGTACGGAATGTCCCTGAGCTGTAGGCAATGTGAATGAACTAAGAGTGCGCTGATCAGCATGCTCATATTTTACTGATACTACAAGTCTGTCTGCCGCAGTGGTGGACAGGACTTATAGTTTAGTCATGCACAGATTCCTGCAAAGCCTGGTACAGCTGTGCTGTTTTCAAAATGTGATGCCACTCTTGCGACAGGAGGCGGCTACATAAGAACTTGTTGCTTGCCACAACCTAATTATGGCTTTAACAAGTAACATGCTCCTAAAGATGAATTATCCTTTAAGACATACAGTATGTTCTGAGTATAAGCTTTAAGAGGGAAAAATTATATCTACACAAGAGCTGCGTCCTGAATAAGTCTGTCCTTACCAGGTTTGGAGAAAGAAGGGACTGGAAGTGAAAGAGGACTCCAGCATTGGCAATCTGCTCCAACCATCTTCTGCTGGCCTCTTGTGTTTCTACTTCATACTCTCTGTTGCTATCATACATGTGATTTAATGCAACCAGTAGCTGCTCAGAGAAGGCACAAACAGCAGCTACCAAGCTCTGGCAGAAGACCATATCTCTCCTAAGTTGAATTTCGCTATCTGTAGAAACAAATACGGATATAATAAGTCATAATTCCCTAAGTGATACTAAACAATGTCCTTTTTTCCAAAAATAATCCATACACATCCACTACTTAATGGCCCTGTAATCTATTTCTCATCATATTGTTTCTTACTATGTTTTTCTGCCTCCCTGTAATGTGCCTTGTGAGCTCCCAAACTTTCCTCCTCACTTCTGATTGTTTGAATCAAGCAGTGCATGTTAGTTGCGGTTATTTGCACTGCATTATGTACAGTACAAATCCCATAGAGTCCAACTTGGGAGAGAGCAAGAGAGGGTGGTTATGTTCTTAAATACAATGGGACCATGGAGAATAAACATAACCACCTTCTAACAAAAAGAAAGGTCACAGCAGCAAAAAAAAAGTTATTTTGAGGTTTGGAGGAACTGTTTGCATGCACTCCTTGCGCCTGAATAATTTTACTTTTTTAATATCAAAAGTCAGCAGCTACAGTATGTGTAGCCACTGACTTTTAATTTTCGGAGAGGGGGCAGAACACCGATTTAACTTTGTG
This sequence comes from Aquarana catesbeiana, assembly GCF_042186555.1. Taxonomy (NCBI): domain Eukaryota; kingdom Metazoa; phylum Chordata; class Amphibia; order Anura; family Ranidae; genus Aquarana; species Aquarana catesbeiana. Next base: position 532,990,129 of record NC_133328.1, on the reverse strand, counting down.
TTGTCATGTCTAAATGAATTTGCCTGCATCAATCAAGTCTTGTCCTCCTCTGCTTCTCATAATGGTATATACTGTAAGTGCTGAATGTGCTTCTGCATATGTGAACACCAAACAATCATACTTCCACAGATCTGCTATAAAACCTCATGTAATATGGCTGTTTATTACAAAACATTTTTGCGATAACTATATTATTCGGGGGGAAAAAGTACCCCACTGCCTCTCAGTGCATTAGTTCCATAAAGCAAAAAAAAAAAAATGAAATCAAATTAAAAAATGTATACATTACACTGCAACAATGAAAACAATGAAAACAATGAAAACAATACTGTTACCTGTATATTCAAGTAAAGCCAAAAGTATCCGAGTTTCAACCTCTAAAAAAGGAAATTAAAACGTCTATTGTTATAATGACAAACCTGATAACAATAACATTAAAAGTAAACTACTTGCTTTAGATATATATATATATATATATATATAAATAAATCACAATATATAAATATATATATACATATATTTTTGGGTAATATCAGTTTAAACATGATGTAATACGGAATAGAATTAAAATCATCAAGGGGAATGGTTATAGAATTGGGCAGTGCATATGTAAACTTACACCTCTATACACAATCTTGTACATAAGAGATATTGTTATATATGTACATAAATATAAAGTACATGCACATATATAAGTATAAGTACATACATTAGAAATCCATATATAAATATATTTACATGGAAAAATTAATTAATATAAAAGCTAATGTTAACGTATAAATTATGGTTACTAGAAAGGAAGAGAAAATGGGTTCGGGGGGGGGGGGGGAGGGTAAGGGAGAAGGAAAGGGGAGGGTAGGAATAGGTAAGGATGGAGAAGAGCAAGCATACTCATGGGTACCCGCCACCCCCATAATAGTACATATATAGATATAAAAAATGTATATAAAAAAATGCATATAAAAAATATATAATATATAAAATATATATAAAAGCACAGGGGATCGATGTATGTAATCAGAGAATGGTAGCTATTTCTATGCATTCGTTGATACCTCCTGGTGAGAGGGCATCAAGGCTATAGAAATAGCTACCATTCTCTGATTACATACATCGATCCCCTGTGCTTTTATATACAGTATCTCACTATACTTTTTATATAAATGTAGTGCTGGTAGATTTGCGATCTACCATATGTTGACAAAGAAGTTTGTCTGGGGCCTACCACAGCAGCCGAGGAATGGTCCTGAGCTGTCTATCCAGAAGGGAAGAAGCTGGACAACCGAGGAGATCCCAGGGGAGGACCCATCATGGAAGGATCACGCAGCGTGCTGGTCTGGAGAGGGGCCTGGTGACTCGGTTGGAGGACGTATCCTAAAAGTAACTATACAGCATAGTATTGCCGGGTTGGCTTAAAGGTTCAAGCACTGTGACTGACGTTCATTGCAGAAAACCAATACGTCCTGTGGCAGAGGATTGTACAGGTTTATCCCAAATAAGTCTGTGGCAGAGACTTTTGTTCGTGCTATGTACTGGCTGCTAGGCAAGTGAGAGAGGCCTATCCAGGCGAGCAAAAGAGTGTGTCCCACGAGGGGAGCGCATTCTATTATAATATCCAAATTCTACCAGGACATTTGTCAAGAATCTTACAAGAAAATATTTGAGTTTCTTCTGCGGTTTCCCTTCTGGCTCTTTCCTGCTACTTCCTTAGTAAATCATTTAATAAAGCATTGAAAATGTATTCAAGTGTTGGTGCGTGTAACGTCCAGAGGTAAACTCAACGGAACCCTAGACCCGGTGCCGGTAAAACAGAGGGAAGGAGAGTGAAGGTATCAAGCCCCCTTAAACCAGCAGCTCCATCGAGAGTTAGTGCTACATGTGGGCGCGTCGTCCGGGATTTGTTGACCGTCAAGTCTCGCAACCCAGAGAAGCGTTTTACCGGGAGTTTACGGAGAGAGCTGGACTTTGAAAAAAAATTCTTCAGGAACAGAAAAGATTAAACTGCAGGACTTTATTTCTGAATGCGTAGACGGCGGGTGCCAGCGAAGGCCCGGGAGCTACGTGAAAAGTGGGAGGAGCCTACCCTACTTGTTACCGCGTGGGACGCGTGTATGTGTTTGGCGCCAGAGGAGAAGAAAGGCCTCATGATCGTGCTGAGAAGATCAGAGTGTGGCGATGCAGCCAATCATGGGACCGAGAATGTTCCCTACAAGATACTGGAGTTCGTTTGAAGCCGCAGGGGAGGTTTGCCCTGTATACCTCAGGAGATATTGAGGGACTGGGTATGATCTGCCATCGATGTGAAGGATTGGCCGTACATCTCCATCCGTTTGGCCGATGTCCGCAATGTGGAGAGTACTTGTTTGTGGTGGAACAACCTACCACATCGCCCCGTGCTTATCGGATAGATTGGGCAACAGGTATCGCGACAGTAGAAGCTGCTACTGCTACGGAGAGAGAACGACAGGCCACCACTTTGCCTGTTGTTGCTGATAATGTTCCGGAAAGAGACACTGCTGCTGTCGTCTCGTCAGGGGACATTACTTTGATTTCTGCGTCCACTACACCTACTCCTGTTGTACCTCCTCAAAGGAAGGTGGGATATGTGAAGGCTTCCCGCGGCCGTGGTCGAGACCTAACTCAGAGGTTACCTGAACCGGAGCTACCAGAGTCCACGTCAGGAACGGGTAAGCCACTGATGGGGAATGTATCTGGGACTGTGAGTAAATATCTACCAGCAGAAGAGTTGGGAGACTCAGAATTAGAATCCATGTCGGATCTTTACGGGGGTGATGACCTATTTGAGACTATGTCACAAGAGCTGTTATGGTCACAAGGTGAAGATGTTGCCTCTGCTATGACTTTCCCTGAATGGACAGCCCTGAGTTCTGGGAAGACGTCACCCTGTGTGGTGCCACACAGTACTGTTACCGGGACTTTGCCAAAAGTTGCTAGTTCACTACAGACACCGGCTGGGTCTATGGTGAGCAAATCATTGGATTCCTGTGTACTGCCTGGCATGGGGAGAGACAGATCTTTGCCCAAACTTGCAGAGGATGTTAAACAAGCGTGTAGCTGCCGAGTATGGTTTGGAGTTCCCCATGTGCCCCAGGATATAATGCAGGTGATTGAAACTAATCGGGAACTTTGGTACAGTGAATCTGTTTGGGACTATTTGTCTGTGCCTAAGCCTTTCCGAAAGACTGGATGTTCTGTTAAGATGGATGAATGTTTTAGTGGATGTTTCATGCACTGGAACTTCGGTCGGCACATCTATGCTGACAAAGTGGTTATCTGCAGGCCCGGAAAAGATGATGTTGTCTACTTCATTACCACCGTGGATAAAACGTGAAAACCACTGACATTGCCAGATCCCCGGTTTTATTGGTAATTCTGGACAAAAGAACTTTGCAAGTAGTTAGCTAGTTAGTGTCAGTATAAAGAAATCTGCGTGGTCAAGATTTACATATTATGCTCAGTGTTTTAAATCCAAGGACTTCTTTTTGCTAGCCGGATTTATTTTTTTCTTTATTTGAAGAGATCATAGTACAGGGATGGACTCCTTAAGTTTATTCCGATATGGCTAAAAGGAAGAGAGGCTCATTTTCTCTAAAAATGAGGCTTTGCTCCTAATATTGTACAGTATATATATGTGTGTGTGTGTTTAATAAGTTTTCCTTTTCAGGAATTATTGGATCTCCTATCAAGCTAGGAGGCTTTTCAGCTAGATAGATAAGATAGATAGATAAGATAGATAGATAGATAGATAGATAGATAGATAGATAGATAGATAGATAGATAGATAGATAGATAGATAGATAGATAAGGTTGTGTACAATCATAGGATGGTTTTGTTTGCAGATATGAACATAATGTTTTGTAGATGTAAGTCTTATAATATCTTTCCACTGTCTTTTCCTCTCTCTTTGTCTATCCAAGTTATAAGAAACTCAAATACTTACTCCCAGGCTTGGGAGTTACTGTTACTGTTTTTGGACAGACGTTGGGGACAACGTCTACTGTAGTGGGGGGAGTATGTAGCACTGGTAGATTTGCGATCTACCATATGTTAGGTAAATTTAGTAACTTGTTCATTAAATAGGTTAGGTTTGCCTCTGTTTCAGCTTGGCTGACGTTGTGTGTGTTTCCATACTGACCGGTGGGTGTCGCTGTTATCACTGGTCAGTGTTGGAAAGGCAACGTGTTGAAGCGTATGGATGCTCTTCTGTCCCGGAGACAACTTGGTGGAGGTGGTCCTCCGAGTTGCATTCTGGGCGAGGGTATTTATGGGACAGACGCCATATTGTGGGGTTCTTTTTACAGCCACCTGCTGTCCCTCCTGGCCGTTAGGTATGCGTTAGAGAGCAATCTCGTGGTCCTCCATTCCGGAGGCCCGCGTCGCTGCGGCGCAGGAGAGGACCCAGAAGTTTGTCTGGGGCCTACCACAGCAGCCAAGGAATGGTCCTGAGCTGTCTATCCAGAAGGGAAGAAGCTGGACAACCGAGGAGATCCCAGGGGAGGACCCGTCATGGAAGGATCACGCAGCGTGCTGGTCTGGAGAGGGGCCTGGTGACTCGGTTGGAGGACGTATCCTAAAAGTAACTATACAGCATAGTGTTGCCGGGTTGGCTTAAAGGTTCAAGCACTGTGACTGACGTTAATTGCAGAAAATCAATACATCCTGTGGCAGAGGATCGTACAGGTTTATCCCAAATAAATCTGTGGCAGAGACTTTTGTTCGTGCTACATACTGGCTGCTAGGCAAGTGAGAGAGGCCTATCCAGGTGAGCAAAGAGTGTGTCCCACGAGGGGAGCGCATTCTATTGTAATATCTAAATTCTACCAGGACATTTGTCAAGAATATTACAAGAAGATATTTGAGTTTCTTCTGCAGTCTCCCTTCTGCCTCTTTCCTGCTACTTCCTTAGTAAATCGTTTAATAAAGCATTGAAAACGTATTCAAGTGTTGGTGCGTGTATCGTCCAGAGGTAAACTCAATGGAACCCTAGACCCGGTGCCGGTAAAACAGAGGGAAGGAGAGTAAAGGGAACAAGCCCGCTTAAACCAGCAGCTCCATCGAGAGTTAGTGCTACATAAATATAGATATATATACACATTTATGCACATCTTATACTAAATGCGTTTTTATCGCTATATAAAAACTTTTATAAGATTTTAACTTGAATAATTTTAACTTATACTATTACCCCTAATAAAGCATTTTCACCATCTAAACGCTCAGTACCACGCCTAATCTTTTCTACTTTTTTTGTATACACAATTTTTAGTTTGGCCTTCTTATCCATATCTTTTCTTATAATTATGGGGGTGGCGGGTACCCGTGAGTATGGTTGCTCTTCTCCATCCTTACCTATTCCTACCCTCCCCTTCCCTTCTCACTTAACCTCCCCCCCCCCCGAACCCATTTTCCCTTCCTTTATAGTAACCATAATTTATACGTTAACATTAGCTTTCATATTAATTAATTTTATCATGTAAATAAATTTATATATGGATTTCTAATGTTGATGATTTTAATTCTATTCCATATTACATCATGTTTAAACTGATATTACCAAAAAAAAAAATATATATATATATATATATATATATATATATATATTGTTATTTATTTTTATATATATACAATTTTTTCAGCAATTATAATTTGCCTTTAATTATTTGTATGCATGCATCTGCATACAGTCTTCATATGCTGCTGCATATTTATGTATTTTATTTTATTTTATGTTCTTTTATGCTCTTTCATTTTTCTTTTTACTTTACCTGTGACTTTAAGTATGCTTACAATTATGCATGCTATAATCATGTAATTGACATAAGATATCTTTGCCCCCTTCTTGTGTCCCGTCCTTTTGTTTTTTATTTTTTATTTTTGTTTACAAAAGTTTTATTTGGAAGTTCGAGTAGATATACATTGAGTATAGATAATGCAAACAGACAACAGTAACATGAATCTTTAAAGATAATACTTTCTTGTTACATACAAAATGGTATAATAATAAGATTTAAAATTACCGTTATGGGTTGTTGTACGATAAAGATAAATTTGAAAATTTATAGAGATAATGTTCAGTGAGATAAAGGTGATTGTTAGATTGTTTTCCAATAAGCCCCCTTTTGTTTTTTTGTCTTTTCACCCTAATGTGCCATCCAATCATGGTGTACTGGACGCTAACGACTCCCCTTCCCCGTATTACAATCTGACTAGTCCCTGTCTAATAGCTTGAAAAAGGAGCGCCGCTGTTCACGTCACAGCCTGCACACTCGTGAAACGCGTCGCATTCCGGTGACGTCATCCCCCCTCCGCCTGGACACTTCCATACGCCTCAAGCCTCATGTTGAGTATAGACTCCACTGCAACCGGCTGAACACCATCCAGCGGTGTACGAGGAACATCACAGGATGCATACAGACAGGAGTGAACAAAGGGATCGACTTCACTGAGGACAGCCCCATGTTTTGGGATATTACAAAATGCCTTCTTTTGACTCCAGAAATGTGAGTGCATTGTGAGAAAACTTTTATTGCATATTAAAACTTGTTAAAAATCTGCACCCAGAGGCGCCTCTTCTCCCACTTATTGTCTTTTCAGTTTTTGGGAACATGGTCTCTGATCCTCTGTGATGGCAGCCCTGAGAGTGAATTATCCCTATCCCTCCCCATCTCCCCCTTTTCCTTTTAATTATTTTAAATATTATTGTGGACTTCTTCCTAAACAATCATAGAGACTGTGGACTTGGTGCCTCATTGTGCATAAAATACATACTGCACATTGACCAAATTCTTATAGGCTATGTATTGTTTTAGATTTTTGCGCCTTTTACTTGTATAAAATAGAAATTTCTGATTGCTGTCAGATCTACAATCAACCTCCTGGAATGTGGGGAACTGCTGTAGAGAAAACACTGCCCACTCTACAACCCCCTACACGATATGTTTATATACGATCCATTAAAAAAATGCATGGAGTACAAGTGATATCCAATTATATGGTGGTAGAAAGCCATTACTAGCACTTATATAAGCTGTCAACCATAGTGGGCCACACATAACCCCTTTTGGAAAATGACAGAACTGCCAGGTGGACAACTCCGGCCTGCAGTATGGTGCTTGGTGGTCACTTAAAGGACAAGCAAAAATTGGATATTATATCATAAATCCTGGAAGACTTGCTTGTTTAATACTCAAATTGTTCTCTATTACGGCTGTATTTTCTACCACAGTAAATCTTCCTATTCACAGCATTCTGTATTCTCCTCACTATAAGCCTGATAAGACAAGGCTGATTATTTATCAAGCTCTTCTGTTTTTCTACATCAGGTACAATAACTGGTAATAGAAATCTTCTGAAACTTGCGTAACGTTTCTTCTGCTTGCAGTACACTTGTTTTATCTGATTGTACGTTTGTGCGCCATCAGTGATCAGTGTGATGTCTGGTACAGAGAAGCCTAATCAAAAGAAACTTTTTGATGGTTTAGGGCATCTCTTTCGAAACTGAAGATCTTGAGCTATGGGAAATAAGTCTTGCAGAGTTAAAATAGACTGCTGAAAGCAGATAAATACTGCTTTAATCTCCTCTGGATTTCAGGAAAATAAACATACTCATAAATCTTCTACAGACTTGTTCCCTAACCATCAAAATGCATTAGAGTAAGTGCTGACGCTGCATCCTTCATGGAAGTGCTCACCACATGGATATATGTTTAGCTCAGCATAATGAAATATTGTTTTTAAATATGGCAAGCATAGTTCATGGCATTGACATCAGAATTACAAAACACAGTAATACAAAAGCAGGATTACTGCAAAGGAAAAAAATCCTATGTTGGCCATACATAGTACAAGGAATTCCATCTGAAGGGATTGTTTTAGGATGAAAACAATTTGTGGTTTTACCCAAAAATAAGTGTCACTTTAATGCCAGGAGTTAATGGGGAGTATATAGGTCCCATGGCAAAAGAATGTATTGTTCTATATTTTCTACACAGCCTTATAATTGATTTTTCTAAAGTACTGAACAGAAAATAATGTCAGAATAGACAACAAACATTAGATTTGGGTTTGTGGCAGCATAGTGCAGTTCTCTGTGCATATCCATAGACAGCAATGTATTCTGAAACCTGACCCTTCTTTATTAATGATTGTGCTTTCATGTACTACTGCCTGCTGCAATGGTGTAACAAGCGTGGAGCAGCAGGTGTGACCCACCTCTGGTGACACTGCTGACACGGTGCATCTCAGTCAGGCGAATGAATGTACTGCCCCACAGTGCCTGCACAGTTATCGTTCTAACATCTCTTGTCAGAGTCAGGATTTAGGTGGGTAGGCCACCAACAATTACTTTTTAGCTCCCTCTAACAACCAACAAAGAGGGCATTTAACCATTAACCACCAATGCAAGGGGCTCTAAAACTTCTGAACACCAATCTGGGGGGGGCAGCAAGACCACCGAGCACTAACTAAAAGGGGGACAATATACTGACCACCAGCTAACAATAGGCACTACACTAACCACCAACTAAAAACACTGACCACCACTTTTGAAGGGAGGCATCAAAACCACTGACTAAAGTGGTTGTAAACCCTTTACAACCACTTTATACTACAGGCAAGCTTATAATTACTGCACAGTTTAGGGGATATCCCTGTATTTGCATGTGCCGACATCATCGGCACATGCGCACTTAAGCAAACTGAAGCAATGGCACATACGTGCCATTGCTTCAGTTGTACTATGCCGTTACCGGCAGCTCCCGCGCGCATGCGCAGGAGTGAGGCAGAGGTCCTCGTTTACCATTCCAGCGGCCGACATCTCCCAGGGGGGTTACTTCCGGGTATCACGGCTCTGGAGCTGTAATTGGCCGGAGCCGCGATACCCAGGAAGTAAACCCCCGGAGAGATGTCGTCTGCCGGAGCGACGCACGAGGACCGCTGCGGGGGCTTCGATCTCAGGTAGGTAATTTATAATGAGTTAGTTTGCTATGCATACTAGCTCATTATGCCTTTGTCTTGCAGGTTTTTTTTTTGGGGGGGGGGGGATTTTTTAAAAGGGTTTACAACCACTTTAAATCAAGGGAGGCACTGCACTGATCACCAGTTTAAAATGGGACATTACACTACATTTTCATTTGTTCCCCATATACTGTCAGGATTGTTATTTTTTTGTCTACATTTTGTTAGGTCACCATTGTTTTAATAACTATTTTGCTATCATTTTATTCAATTTATCTACTTTAAGAATGTCACTAGCAATCCATGCTTTCAAACCAAAAACAGGTTTCACCGCATGCTTTTAAACCCCTAAATTTGTATTTGTTTTCTTGCCATGATTATATATATACTGTACAATGCTGAGATAAGGCACATTTCTGCTGTCTTCATTTCTTTTCTGGCCATTATTTGATTTTGTTTACCACCTAAGAATCCAGACCTTGCCCTGCTTCAAAATGATTGGAATAAACTGTCTGTCGTAGAAAATACTGTAGTCCACAAGTGCTGCTATGCAAAGTCAGTTGGGCCATTTCACCATTTTATAACTATTCAGCAGCTGGCACAATGGAGTACAGTAAAGCCTTCAGGAAATATACACTAAATTACAGCTGTTAACAGTCACTTCTACCAATCCTTTTACTGACACCTGCACTTATCTGAGCTGTAACACATCTGATCAGACACATTCTTATTTCACCCAAAACTTAAAGTGTTACTAAACCCATAACAGTAAAATCAGTCTGTATATGCAGCATAGCATGCTTGTTATACCCACTGTAGAACTTAAGGGGTTAAGCATCTGCATTGTGTAAAAAGGCTGTTTTATCCTATATGCATAGATCCTTCCCTCCCTGCACTGTCTATCTGGGGAAGGCCAGCTAACACAGGCAGAGTAGCCGACCTGCACATGCACAGTTGTGTCTTTTATGCTGGAGAGCACATTTACTTGTTGATCAGAGCTAGCCCAGTCACTTGATATTCACATCACACATGTGGGCATGTATACAGGCTGCAGTGGAAATCTCCTCCTTCCTGAACTCTCAGCACTGGAGAAATTCTTCAGTTTATCATGTAACCTGGGTATACAGATCATCCAAAACGGTATATAGTGGCAGTATTTTAATGTAAGAAGATGATTTATAAGCTGTGGGCACTGTGTGGGGGGCGGATGAACTATTTTCATATTACTGGGTTTAGTAAAACTTTAAGCCCCTTACACACGGGCCGAATTTTGGGAGACATCGGCCAGTTCAATAAAAAACGGCCGACATTTGACCTGGCCTGTGTGTATGTCAGTCTGTTTGACCGACTCCTGATCAGCGCTCTCAGCCAATGGAAGACAGCACTGATTGAAGTGTTCTGGCGCGGGTGGGGAACACAACAGCTCAGCAGAGGAGATAGCTGTACTAACTTAGGATGGTCAGTACAGCGGCTCCGACCGAAGCTGGATTGAATGAAAAAAAAACTTGTAGTGTGTACCAGGCTTAAATGTTGGAGTGTCCCAGAAAGAAAGTTTTAATGTTTTATATGCATTATTTGTAATCCCTTAAATTCTGATATCTTGCCAAGCATGTTGTATATGAAATCTCAAGGTCAGAGAAAAAATATGCTTTTTGAAACAACATTTCCAATATTCTTTTTTCAAACATTCTGGATAATTTTCACTTACCTTCTACAAACTTTCTAATGTTCTGTGCTAGAATTCGGACACTACTTGGCAGATTCCAAGGATCCTGTTTAATATGAAGTCGTAACCGCTTTGGACAGCTTAATTTAGGCTCCATTTCCTGTTGAAATTCTATAGAGAACATAAAAAAGAAGGAGTGACAGCATGAAAATGCACATCTGGATGTAGGCAATATAACTGTGCTAAGATTATTTATCATTGTCACTCCATAGCTCAGACAAATGAAGAAATAGCTGCTATTTGTAGCGTTTATATATACATTTTTTTTCAGCTACCATATCGGTAACAGCTGTGACATTAACCAAGCTAAGGAGTAACTAGTAACAATGAGGGACCTTCAGAATAAATAAAGGGAGATTATATTATATATATATATATATATATATATATATATATATATATATATACAGACACACACACTTTATATATATATATATATATATATATATATATATATTTACTTCCATGGAAACATGAAACTATCCTTGGTTTAAGAATGCCTAAAGAGGAAATGCAGCTATAGATACCTGTTCAGTGTTATAAATATCTATGTCAGCACCTCATTAAACATTACACATTGGTTCAGAGCTGAGTCCAGACTTCCCAGACTCTACACAGCCTTTTCTTCTCCCTGGAAGTTAATCAGCCAACTGCTGTAAATCAATAACCAATTCCAATATCCTCCACAAGAGTAAGGTAAGTTTAAACTCTAACTCCAGCCAAACATTGTTAGGAGTCATAGTATATTCGTCCTCTGCAGACACTGTTTCTCGCTAATTCAGGGAGCAGGCTCCCAGCAGTCTCTGGTCACTTCACATGCCACATACCAACTCTCCACATGAAAAGGAAACTGTTCATCATGTAAAAGCCTTTAGTCCTATGAGTAAGAGCCATCTGGAGTGAAACGCGTTAAAGCTTGCAAATACCAGATAGAAATTGTATTTATCATAGAGTTTGCATATATTGGTCTCAAGGCTTTTACATGGTCAGTGGCTTCCTTTTCTTGTGGAGAGTTACTCTGGATACACACAGTTTTTTTTTTGTTCAAGTAGCGGGCTGAACAAAAAAAAAAAAAACAGAATCCTGTACCACTGTGTTCTGACAGCAGTGACTCCTCTTCTGTCAAAATACACTGATCAGTGCTGCAGTTGATTATCTGTATCTGCTGATCCAAAAAAGTTTTCAAGCAGGATCATTCAACAGAAGCTGATCTAAATATCAGCTTCTGTCAAACTGGGACAGCTACAATACACACAGATCGGTATTCAGCCAGGCCCAGCTGATCCAGTCAATTTTCGATCCATGTGTACTCAGCTGTCGCCCATGTATTTTTGTTGTGGCCAGAATGGAGAATGCTTTGAACCTCAGACAAGCTTCTGTTACTATCTTAGTCCTTGTTGGGGAGATTTCCCCTCACTTCCTGTCCTGATGTCCACTATCACGGAGACAGCAAGTGAGGGGCATCTCTCCAAATGGGATGTGGACAGCAATAAGATTGAAAATTGCCTTTTTGAAGAGAGAAACGTGGAATACGGGATGTATCCGGAGAGAGGAGGGCAATTTTAACCGATAGGAAACTGGCCCGACTCTAGCAATAATTCTGTAAGGCTGATAAATCGAGGGCCCAGTTTGGTAGAAGGCTGTTTCAGTCTCACGTATTTGGTTGATAGCCAAACTCTGTCACCCATCACAGATGGAGGTATATGGCGTGTTTATTTGTTGGAGAAAAGCGCATACTTTCCTGCTGACTTCCGTGGTAATAAGCAAATTTTTTTCCAGTGTAGCAGAATATTTTTCACCCGCTGATCTGCTGCTGGTACACCAGAAGAAACCTGAAGTAGGGGAAAAGTCTGAGGGTGATAACCTAGGGCTGCGTTGAATGGTGTGGTATGAAAAGCACTGTGCCAATGGTGAAATCAGCCAAAGGCAAATACTCAGACCAGTTGGAGTGTAACGCATTGACATAATGTCGAAGATAGGTTTCCAGGGTCTGGTTCATGCATTCGGTTTGACCATCTGTTTGAGGGTGATGTGAGCTAGAGTGAGAGCGTTACTCCCAGTTTCTTCTAGAACGCTCTCCAGAATCGGGAAACAAACTGGGATCCACAGTCTGAGACGACATTGGTAGGTATGCCATAATGTTTCACAATATGGGAAAGGAAGAGGGTAGACAGTGCTTCCACTGTAGGTAATCCAGGGAGCGGTACAAAATGAGACATTTTTGAAAAGTGATCCACTATGACCCATATAGCAGTCATGCCCACAGACTTGGGTAACTCTGTAATGAAATCCATAGTCAAATGGGTCCAAAGCTGAGGAGGTGCAGGAAGTGGTTGTAACAGTCCAGTAGGCAATGTGCGTGGTACTTTATTAGCGCCACAAGTTGCACAGGCAGCCACATAGTCAGTAACATCCTTTTTCATATGAGGCCACCAGACATGATGCTGCAAGGTCTTAAGAGTGATTGTGACACCAGGATGACTGGATAACACCCCATCATATGCCCAGAGGAGTACAGGTTTTCTGAGGCTAGGGGCTACAAACAGGTGACCTGGTGGTATCTTCAAGCCTTGAGGAACACGATTCTGGGTTTCTTGTAAGTATTGGGAAAGAGCTGTAAAGATCTGTGCGACAATTTTGTGAGGTGTGATTATATACTGCTCGGTAGGTCAATCTTCTTCAGAAGTAGCGAACTGTCTGAAAAGAGTATCGCTTTCTTGTTCTTATGCCCAGGGACATAAGAAAGAACAAAATTAAAACGGGTGAAAAACAGAGCCCATTGAGCCTGACATGAATTCAAACGTTTAGCAGTCTGAAGATACAGCAGGTTTTTATGGTCAGTCAGGAATGAAAAGGGCTCGGGAGCCCCTTCCAGAAGATGTCGCCATTCAGACAATGCCAATTTGATGGCCAGTAGTTCTCGATTCCCAACATCATAATTCATCTCTGCTGGAGAAAAGTTTCTAGAGAAAAACGCCACTGGATGGATTCTACCAGACATTCTGGGACAGCACAGCACTTGCTCCTACCTCAGAGGCATCAACCTCAACAATATACTGGAGATCGAGCTTTGGATGCTGAAGAACTGGAGCCTTGCTGAACATGTCTTTTAATTGCTGGAAAGCTGATTCTGCTTCTGAGGGCCACACCTTGCAATTTGTACCTCTCTTAGTTATAGCACTAAGGGGGCAGCAATGGAGGCAAAACCTTTGATGAAGCATCTGTAGTAATTTGCAAACCCTAGGAAGCTTTGGAGCCTTCTTAAAGTGGTCAGTTGGGGCCATTGCAAGACAGCAGAAAGTTTTTGAGTGTCCATTTGGTAACCAACAGCACTTATGATGTATCCAAGGAAAGGTATACAACTTTGATGAAAACTGCATTTCTCAATCTTCGCGTAAAGGTGGTTTTCTCTCAGTCATCATAATACCTGCTTTACATTTGAGATGAGCTCTAGATGAGTCTTGGAAAAGTTTAAAATGTCATCCAAGTAGATGATCACAAAACAGTTGCTGAAATTGTGAAAAATGTCATTCATGAAATGTTGGAAGAGAGTAGGGACGTTACAGAGCCCAAATGCATAATCAGATACTCAAAATGTCTATTGCGGGTGTTGAACACTGTCTTCCACTCGTCTCCCTCTCTAATTCAAATCAGATTATAAGCCCCTCGGAGGTCCAGCTTAGAGAAGATGACGGCTCCCAGTGATTTGATTTAACCCTCGATAGTCTTTGCATGGTCGAAGACCCCCATCTTTTTTTTCAACAAAGAAAAAACCTGCCCCTACTGGAGAAGAAGAGGGTCAAGTAAAACCTCTTTAAAAGTTGTCTTTTACGTATTCCTCCATGGATCTTTGTTCAGGCAATTACAGGGGTTAGGTCCTTCCTTTGGGAAGAGGTGCTCCAGGAATCAAATTAATCGCACAGTCAAAAGAATGATGTGGAGGTAAAACCTCTGCCTTTTGCTTGCAAAATACATCTACAAACTTGTGGTATTTGCAAGGCAAGGTAGGTGGGATGGCCACGGAAGCTAACAGACAAACAGAAAGTCTTTTGGGTTGAGACAGTTTAGATAACAGGACGGCCCCCAAGAGGTTAGTTTTCCATTTTCCCAATCAAAAGAAGGGTTGTGTTGTTGTAACCATGGGTAACCAAGGAAAACAGGCAGAAGTGGGGAATCAATAAGAGACAGGACGATTTCCTCTTTGTGGAGTGCGCCTACCTGAAGGGTGATTGTTGTAGTCTCAAACTTTACAAGGCCATCTCCCAACGGTTGTCCATTCAGGGTGGTGATGTTCAGGGGTCTAGACTTAGGAACAAATGGGATGTTATTTTCCTTAGCAAAAGTGTAGTCCAGGAATATGCCAATGGTCCAGAATCCACAAAAGCCTCACAGGAGACAAGTTTAGAGGCCAAATGGAAAATATGCAGGAACAGTAATCTTGGTCTTGGAGGATATACCTGTAAGGTCTAACCCAGCTCCTCCAGCACTGGTTAGATCCTGCCTTTTACTCGACAGGAAGGGCAGAAAGATAACAAATGTCCTTTAAGTCCACAGTACAGGCATAGGCCCAATGCACGCCTCCTTTGTTTCTCTGACTCTGTTAGGTGGAGACGGCTGACTTTCATGGCTTCCTCAGGTGCCTTGGATTCAACTGAAATTTCTGGTTCTGGCTGAGGTGGTGCTTGGAAGTTAGGGGCCAAATGGTAAACTGGCCTAGGAAGCTTGCGAGTTCTAAGTCTCTCTTGGCACCTTTCATGATACCGAACATCCAGACGAACACACAGCTCTATGAATTTTTCAAGGTCTTCTGGGGAATCCTTATAGATTAATTCATCCTTGATGCGGTCTGTAAGACATTTTCGGAAGGCTGTACGTAATGCTCTTGAGTCCCAATTTGTCTCAGCAGCCAGGGTACTGAACTCCATAGCATACTGTGCCACAGACCTGGTACCTTGCTGTATGTCCAAAAGTGAGTACACAGCTGCAGAAGTTCTATCTGGCTTGCCAAATACAGTCTGGAGAGAAGCCAGAAATATGTCAGTGTCTTGCAGCACAGGATCATGTGTTCCAGATAAGGAGAGACCAAGGCCAGGGCCTTCCCCTTTAACAAGGAAATTACAATATTCACTTTGGCAGACGAAGTGCTAAAAATCCCAGGGTTGTTGCGGAAATGCAAAGGGCAAACATTTAAAAAACCTCTGCAGTCCTCAGTATCACCACCAAATTTTTCAGGCAAGGGAAGTTTGGGTGGTACAGAAGAGGCAGGTTGGATTGGAGCAGGAGTAGGCTGGAGTCTGGACCGGTGCAGAGGGACCAGGCAAGCAGGATTTAAGCATAGCACAAAATTCATCTAACTTGGCATCCAGAGAAGAAAGATGCTGTTCATGAGCTCCAAACAATTATTCCTGATGCCAAATCACCTTAACAATCTCAGCAGGGTCCACAGCCATTGTGGCCCATTTGTAATGTAAGGTACCTGTGGTGGGTAGTGTCCAAAGTGGAGCTTGTATGCTGAGGATTCAGACGAAGACGTAGTCAGGCAGGTCAAGTCGGCAACAGTCTGGCAAAGCGGTACAAAATCGAAATCCAAAGAATGGTCAGGCAGGCAGAGGTCATGTACGAGCTGGCGGTGAAGTACCAAATCAGCAGACTGGAGAATGGTCAAGAATTCAGGCAGAGGTTCAATACACGGTAGTCAAAATCACAGTGCTATCAATACACCCAGGGAGCTAGTCCAAACAAACAGACACTGAGTAACAGGAAGTGCTGCTATTTATGGTGAGTCCAAGGCAAT
This sequence comes from Aquarana catesbeiana, assembly GCF_042186555.1. Lineage (NCBI taxonomy): Eukaryota > Metazoa > Chordata > Amphibia > Anura > Ranidae > Aquarana > Aquarana catesbeiana. The sequence goes on along the minus strand of NC_133328.1, from coordinate 532,973,632 downwards.
GCATCAAGCTGGGAGAACATTGCAATAACTCCAGAGCTTCTCTGTGGCAAACAGGTAAGACTGCAGCTGTGGGACCAGGAACATCCTGCTTTGAAGACACCCAGGTACATGACATACAGTCTTCCAAAAGAAAAACTTTAGCATTTTATATTTCCACTGTGTTTCTTTTTTTTTTTTTTTTTTTTTTTTTTTTTTTTTTTTTAGGAAGTGGAAGAATTTCAAGAACACGTTTACTGAACATACATTTTAAAAATAAACATGCATAGATTATGGTTACGATTGTGAGGAGTGTAGTTATTTCTGGAGTATAAAAAGTATATATATACTTAAAGTGTATATCACCAGATGTACCTTGCAGGCCTCGTCCCGGTGTAAAGTATTTTGTTTGCTCAAATGCCCTTGCAACTGCTGGTCCCCTTAGAAGATTAGTAATTGATTCCACCTGCCATAAAGCAAAAAAGTACATAAATTCTTCATCATCTTAAAAGTAAAGCATATATTTATTGTTTTGTTAGATAAATTATACTATAAGAAAATTACTTCAGAACTTTCCTATTTGAAATTTGTAAGGAACTTACCTAATTTATCCCACACACTCCTTAGGAGTGTGAATTGGTGGTTTATAGGAAGAAAATGATGGACACATGTATCAATTATTATTTCCTATTTATTTATGATTTTGCACAAAGAAGGATTAATTGATGCACATTTTTTATGAATTGCAACACACATAATTTGAAATAATTTGTCTCTACTGGACATATACATGGGGTTGGACAAAATTATGTAAACAGGTATGGTAAAAGAACAAACCCATTACCTAATATGGTGTTGGACGGCCTTTGGCATCCAAGACGGCCCAAATTCTCCTGGCAATTGGCAAATATAAGGCCTCATGCACACTGGACGACTTCAGACGTATTTTTCTACAGTCAATAAACTCTCCAGCATGTTATCCTATGTGTTCACGCACACATAGGCTGTTATCAACTGTGTTTGACTGGGGCGTTTATTTGCTGTAAAAAACCCCAAAACTAGTGGGTTCTGACAGGAGTTTTTCAGCTGTAAATAATAATAAAACGCCAATAAACGCTCAAAAATCTGCATTTTTTTAATGTTTTTATCCCTTACTAATAGCAGAGAGGTGGTTTCTGTCTAAAAAAACTCAAAAAAACACTAAAGCTATAGGTTGAATGTTGGGTGCTGCATTATATATGCACATTTCTGACAGAGGGTTTCACATATTGACCTCTTATGCTAGCTGCCAAGTGCTGACTTTATCTTTGTTTTACATGTTGTATGTTGTCTACAGAGAATTATAAAAAATGTGCCTATTGTACTTCACTCACCTGACTGAAAAGGTGTTCCAAGCAGCTGTGTAATTTATCTTGCTTCTCATGGGAAATTCTGACATTTAATGGCAGCTCATCCCCTGTGGTATAAAGGAATTAGACACAATAAAATATGCAAAATTCTACAATGTCAGCCTGTTTTCCCGTTGCCTTGTTCACAAAAGAATATGTCCTATTGCCTTCTGTTTGGTACCAACTCAAGAGTACAGGCATACCCCACTTTTAAGTACACAATGGGATTTATACTCCTTCACAAAGCTCTAGAATTGTCTAAATAACAAACATCAATGATAATGGGCAAAGTGCAGTAACCCATAGCAATTTATTCAGTTTATGGAAGTCAATTATGTAAACATTCATTGCAGATTGGATGCTCTTGGTTACGGCCCTTTATATTCTTAGGCCGCATTTTCACAGGCATTTAACCACACTGCAACTGTCAGCAGCAATAATCTACTAATTCCTATGGCTGGGATTGACAGCTGTGTGCAGATAGCTGCAAGATTGTACAATGCAATGACAGGTTATCAGAGGCTATTGAAGACTGCTCGCATAGCCAGCGATTACCTATGGTGATCGTGGCTGGATGCACTTTGTGTATCATGGCTATGTACCTACATATAATTCAACTTGAGGAATAAGGAGCAAAATAAGAGAAAAGTAAATACTACTATTTACTACTTAATAATAACATGAAATACCCTATTCATATCCACTGAATAAAGTACCCTAAATGGATAACATTTAGGCTACTTTCACACTGGGCGTTGGGGGCGTCGGCGGTAAAGCATCGATATTTTTAGCGGAGCTTTACCGTCTTTTTTGTGGAGGTTTTCGGCCGCTAGCGGGGCGCTTTTAACCCCCGCTAGTGGTCGAAAGAGGGTTAAAACCACCCGCAAAGCACTGCTATAGCGGTGCTATGCCGGCAGTTCGGCGGCGCTGCCCATTGATTTCAAAGGGCAGGGGCGCTTTAGGAGCAGTGTATACACCGCTCCTACAGCACTGCAAAGATGCGGCTTGCAGGACTTTTTTTGGCGTCTTGCCAGCGCACCGCTCCAGTGTGAAAGCACCTTTTATGGCAGGATCACTAGGAATTTTTTGAATGAAATCTGCAGATTTGAAAAATTAAAAGCAACTTTTGAATTGACATTATGTGAAAATTTTGCGTATGGGTTTGAGCTATTGTAATCAAGACAAATTAGTAACTTGCATGTTTACTAATTCACAGTGGAAATTATATACAGGTTAGAAAATTAATTGCACTATATTCACATAAAAATCTTCTTACCAGAGTCCATGTCATCGCTGTGCAGGTATGAACTACATTGGCTGCTGCACACACTAGTGAAGGAGGCAATGGAGTTTCTGTTGCTGTTACAGTCACTGTGCAATACATAAAGCATAAAGTTACAGATTTTGGAGGATCAAACAGTCCTCACCTAACCATCAGCAGCAATAACATACAAATAGGCACGGTACAGTTCTCTGCTACCAATTAGTTAAAATGTTCACAAGAGCTGTCCTTGTAAGGCAAGATGTCCACAAAGACAGGAAGCCCATCACAGGATTATATGGATGATTCTAAAACTGTTCATGTCTCTTGGTGGTCAAAATAGGCAAAACATTTAAATGTTTGAATAAAGGAGGTTTCCACTCAAATTCTCCAATCAAATTATGGAGAAAAACATAAGCTTCTCTCAGATAGATAAAAGTTCAAATCAGGCTTAAGCTGTCCATACACTATTGAAATTTCGGACAGTTCTAGATAAATTGAAATGTGCCCCATCGGCCCCCTCCATTCTAACATCCTTCAAGCCAGGCGCAAAAATGTCTGCCAAACAGTGGCTGCATTCACCTGTAGTGATTGTTGGAATACCTAAAGACACAATAAACGCACAATGAGACATTTGTCCACCTGTATAGCATGGATGAAGAATTATGTTTTTTTTTCTGTGCCGCCCATATTCGTAAGGTTCTTATCCTATACAAGTGTAGACATGTGCCTGGCTAGAAACAGAGAGTGAATTAGGACATTGTGCTGTGGTACTCTATGTGCTCCCAATGGACTTCAGCTATATAGGTTAACACTACCTTGCCTCAATCCACCAGGAGGAGCTGACAATTATAAGGAGCTCAAGAGACTTGATGGTTGGCAGCATTGAATCATGGCAGATTTGCTATGGCACTTAATGGACTATTGGACTACAATTACCAATACGAGCCAGGTATGAAGAGAGAGAGAGAGCTGTTTTGTCATAGGTTAACTCCTGAGGGATTTCCTCTTTGCTCCGAGGAGTCTGGTGAAAGGACACTATTGCCGTTCCCTGTTGCTGCTAGCAGAGACTGAACAAATACCAACTGGCCATCTAACTAGCAGCATTATTTATTGCATGCAAGGAGAAAGTTTTGGGACTTTAATTGAGGTGTAGGACGTGTAGGTACAATGCCTCCATCCCTGGTAAGCAAAGCAGAAAATTAGGGGATTTTGGGGACTTTAAATGAAGCATGCAGCATGAATGCAAATAAGCACTGTGTGTCTGTAAAAGTATTTTATTTTCCATATAGCAATACAGATGAAGTCAGTCCACAATGCAAGTAAAAATATGATTAGATATTAAAAATTCATGTACATACACATATTAACATGGCATGGAGATACAGATAGTAACAAGCCCAATACTGACATCCGTGTTCACATGATGTATGAAGCAAAACATGAGTTGTAAAAGTACAACATTGTCAGACATATTTAATGAATGAGTAGACAAAATTCCATAATAATAAGATAACTGTGGCATCAACAAAGCTCGACGCATTTCGTGGATGCTTCCACTCATCAGGAGCAGATGCAACAGAAGTATCAATAAAATATATATAGGTATAGTAAACAACAGTCTGATTAAAACAAGTGTATTGGGGCAGGGGGATAAAAGAGTAAATAATTATCCCCCTATACTTACAAAAAGGGTTGTGAATGTGGCATGTACAGTTGTGCTCATAAGTTTACATACCCTGGCAGAATTTAGGATTTCTTGGCCATTTTTCAGAGAATATGAATGATAACAAAAAAACTTTTCTTTCACTCATGCTTAGTGTTTGGCTGTAGCCATTTATTATCAATCAACTGTGTTTACTCTTTTTAAATCGTAATCACAACAGAAACTACCCAAATGACCCTGATCAAAAGTTTACATACCCTGGTGATTTTGGCCTGATAACATGCACTCAAGTTGACACAAAGGGGTTTGAATGGATATTAAAGGTAACCATTCTCACCTGTGATCTGTTTGCTTGTAATTAGTGTGTGTGTGTAAAAAAGGTCAATGAGTTTCTTGACTCCTGACAGACCCTTGCATCTTTCATCCAGTGCTGCACTGATGTTTCTGGATTCTGAGAAGAAAGAATTGTCAAAGGATCTGTGGGAAATGGTAGTTGAACTGTATAAAACAGGAAAGGGATATAAAAAGATATCCAAGGTATTGAGAATGCCAATCAGCAGTGTTCAAACTCTAATCAAGAAGTGAAAAACGAGGGCTTCTGTTGAAACCAAACCATAGTCCGGTAGACCAACTAAAATTTCAGCCACAATTGCCAGGAAAATTGTTCGAGATGCAAAGAAAAACCCATAAATAACTTCAGGTGAAATACAGGACTCTCTGAAAACATGTGGTGTGGCACAATAAGGAGGCACTTGATGAAAGATGGGCTGCATGGTCGAGTCACCAGAAGAAAGCCATTACTACGCAAATGCCACAAAGTATCCCACTTAGAATACGCCAAACAACACAGAGACAGGCCTCAAACCTTCTGGCACAAAGTCATATGGAGTGATGAGACCAAAATTTAGCTTTTTGGCCACAACAATAAGCGCTTCATTTGGAGAGGAGTCAACAAAGCCTATGATGAAAAGTATACCATTCCTACCGCAAAACACAGAGGTGGATCACTGATGTTTTGGGGATGTGTGAGCTACAAAGGCACTGTAAATTTGGTCAAAATTGATGGCAAGATGAATGCAGTATGTTATCAAAAAATACTGGAGGAACATTTGCATTCAACAGCCAGGAAGCTGCGCATGGGACATACTTGGACATTCCAACATGACAATGATCCAAAACACAGGGCCAAGTCGACCTGTCATTGGCTACAACAGAATACAGTGAAGGTTCTGGAGTGGCCATCTCAGTCTCCTGACCTCAATATCTTTGAGCCACTCTGGGGAGATCTCAAACGTGCAGTTCATGCAAGGCAGCCCAAGAATTTACAGGAACTGGAGGCTTTTTGCCAAGAGGAATGGGCAGCTTTACCATCTGAGAAGATAAAGAGCCTCATCAACAAATATCACAAAAGACTTCAAGCTGTCATTGATGTTAAAAAGGGCAATACACAGTTTTAAGAACTGGGGTATGTAAACTTTTGATCAGGGTCATTTGGGTAGTTTCTGTTGTGATTATGATTTAAAAAGAGTAAACACAGTTGATTGATAATAAATGGCTTCAGCCAAACACTAACCATGAGTGAAAGAAAAGTTTTTGTGTTATCATTCGTATTCTCTGAAAAATGGCCAAGAAATCATAAATTATGTAAACTTATGAGCACTAGTGTAGTAGTAAACACAAGGTGGACTGGGGACATCAACAGGGGCATCTGGAAAAAAGTAATGAAATTATGTGTAAATATAACAATGATAAATTTTATATGATTATAAATAAATAATAAGACAATAAACCCAGTGTGGATCCTAAAAAGGTGATGAAAGGAATGGAAAGTGAAAATATGTGATGGTGGTAAGTGAGAAAGTGAGTTGGTGAAAATATATAAATATATACACACACACATAATATCTCACAAAAGTGAGTACACCCCTCACATTTTTCTAAATATTTTTATTATATCTTTTCATGTGATAACACTGAAGAAATGACACTTTGCTACAATGTAAAGTAGTGAGTGTACAGCTTGTATAACAGTGTAAATTTGCTGTCCCCTCAAAATAACTCAACACAGCCATTAATGTCTAAACCGCTGGCAACAAAAGTGAGTACACCCCTAAGTGAAAATGTCCAAATTGGGCCCAAAGTGTCAATATTTTGTGTGGCCACCATTATTTTCCAGCACTGCCTTAACCCTCTTGGGCATGGAGTTCACCAGAGCTTCACAGGTTGCCACTGGAGTCCTCTTCCACTCCTCCATGATGACATCACGGAGCTGGTGGATGATAGAAACCTTGTGCTCCTCCACCTTCTGTTTGAGCATGCCCCACAGATGCTCAATAGGGTTTAGGTCTGGAGAAATGCTTGGCCAGTCCATCACCTTTACCGTCAGCTTCTTTAGCAAGGCAGTGGTCGTCTTGGAGGTGTGTTTGGGGTCGTTATCATGTTGGAATAGTGCCCTGCAGCCCAGTCTCTGAAGAGAGGGGATCATGCTCTGCTTCAGGATGTCAAAGTACATGTTGGCATTCATGGTTCCCTCAATGAACTGTAGCTCCCCAGTGCTGACAGCACTCAATCAGCGCCAGACCATGACACTCCCACCGCTGTACCAAGGGTCTGTGCTGCAGCTTATTGCCTCCCCCTGACCCTTACACCTCCGGTGAGGCATTCGGGCATTCCTCTCTGCGGCACCCTATTCCAGCTCCCCTTGCCCCAGGAGTACTTTGGTACAGCCCATCCCTCTACTAAATGTACTGCGACCTGACAGCGGAGGGGGGGCGGTGCTCGGAGCACAGCATGGCCATGGGAGAGGTGCAGTGGCTGCTAGCTGACTTCTCTGCATCTGGGACATCAAGGAGTGGCTGGATGGTGGGGACTCCTGCAATACTGCCCAGTGCTAGGGAGAGCCCTGATGTGATGGACGATGAGGCCATGGAGAGGTAAGGAGGAGGATGGATCCTCTGATCTACATTGCACTGTGTGTGGGAGGATGTGAGAAGTGCAGGAAGTATGTGTCAGGTAGGTCAGTGAATGTTGCATAGTGCATTCTGAGCAAAAAGCATTCCTGATCCCTGTATTCTGAACAAAACGCATTCCTGATCCCTGTATTCTGAGCAAAACGCATTTCTGATCCCTGTATTCTGAGCACAACACATTCCTGCACCCTGCATTCTGAGCACAACGCATTCCTGATCCCTGTATTCTGAGCACAACACATTCCTGATCCCTGTATTCTGAGTACAACGCATTCCTGCACCCTGCATTCTGAGCACAATGCATTCCTGATCCCTGTATTCTGAGCACAACACATTCCTGCACCCTGCATTCTGAGCACAACGCATTCCTGCACCCTGCATTCTGAGCACAACGCATTCCTGATCCCTGTATTCTGAGCACAACGCATTCCTGCACCCTGCGTTCTGAGTACAGCGCATTCCTGCACCCTGCATTCTGAGCACAACGCATTCCTGCACCCTGCATTCTGAGCACAACGCATTCCTGAAACCAGCATTCTGAGCAAAACGCATTCCTAAACCCTGTATTCTGGCAGAATCATATGTTTTTGGTCCCTTAGGGCTTATTCAGAGGGATGATCAGTCCCATCCTCTGTACAGAGCCGCTGATAGGTTTAATTTTGTGTTGGCACTTTGAAAGAAATAAGTTGGTTTTGTGTCGCTGTTTGGGCACTCGGACTCCAAAAGGTTCGCCATCACTGGCCTAGGCCATCTTTATTTTTTTTTTTTTCATATCCTCAGAGAGTTCTTTGCCATGAGGTGCCATGTTGAACTTCCAATGACTAGTATGAGAGCGTGAGAGTGATAACACAAAATTTAACACACCTGCTCCCCATTCACACCTGAGACCTTGTAATACTAACGAGTCACATGACACCGGGGAGGGAAAATGGCTAATTGGGCCCAATTTGAACATTTTCACTTAGGGGTGTACTCACTTTTGTTGCCAGCGGTTTAGACATTAATGGCTGTGTGTTGAGTTATTTTGAAGGGACAGCAAATTTACACTGTTATACAAGCTGTACATTCACTGCTTTACATTGTAGCAAAGTGTAATTTCTCCAGTGTTGTCACATGAAAAGATTTAATAAAATATTTACTAACATGTGAGTGGGTGTACTCACTTTTGTGAGATACTGTCTATTCACTTTTTCAACACTGTCTGGTGTTGTGCTAGGGTATATGCCACCTCAGTTCCCGTGACAGACGATGTCCCCAGTCCACCTTGTGTTTACTACTACGATGCCACATTCCCAACCCTTTTTGTAAGTATGGGCGGATAATTATTTACTCTTTTATCCCCCTTCCCCTATACCCTTTTTTTAGTCAGACTGTGGTTCTCTATACCTATATATATTTTATAGATACTTCAGTCGCTTCTGCTCCTAATGAGTGGAAACATCCACAAAACGTGTCAAGCTTTGTTGATGCCACAGTTATATTACTATTATGGAATTTTACCTACTCATTCATTAATCATGTCTCACGATGTTGTCATTTTACAAATCATGTTTTGCTTCATACATCATGTGAACACGGATGTCAGTATTGGGCATGTTACTATCTGTATCTCCATGCCATGTTGATATGTGTATATACACACATTTTTTGTATCTATTCATATTTTTACTTGCATTGTGGATTGACTTCATCTGTATTGCTATATGGAAAATAAAATACTTTTACAGACACACAGTGCTTATTTGCGTTCATGCTGCATGCTTCATTTAAAGTCCCAAAATCCCCACATTTTCTTCTTTATTTATTGTATGCAGAGTTTAACTGGGACAATACTCATGTGTACCACCATAAGGACTGGGCCCCAATTATAGCCAGCTGAAGAATTAGAGCTAAAGACTCCTCACTCAGATAGCTGCTTCACAAAAGCTTTGCATATTGTCCATAGTATGGGAGTCTTAAATTTCCATTTCCTATGCTGCCATTCATTTAAAGTGCACTCAATGGTAGATATAGCCTACTGTTTAAAGAGGAGTTTTTTCAGTATTGATTATGATTGCTGTTACTGTTTTCTAATGCCATTACTTACTGATGATTTCATGGCTTATCAGGTTTACTATAATTTAGCCACATAGAACTTAATTCTGTTCTACTATACCCAAGTAAACATATAGGGGGTTATTTACTAAAGGCAAATCCACTTTGCACTACAAGTGCACTTCAAGTGCACTTGGAAGTGCAGTTGCTGTAGATCTGAGGGGGGCATGCAAGGAAAATAAAAAACAGCATTTTAGCTTGCACATGATTGGATGAAAAAAATTGTCAGAGCTTCCCCTAATTTCAGATCTTCCCCTCAGATCTACAGCGACTGCACTTCCAAGTGCACTTTCAGTGCACTTGTAGTGCAAAGTGGATTTGCCTTTAGTAAATCAACTCCATAGTGTAGTGAACTGTATTTGACCTAATTCTTTACCTACTTTTTTATGTGCATACTGCTATTATTTACCACCAACCAGTCTGATGTTTGCTTTTTAATACTGAACCTAAGTTGTGTGCAGGGTATCTATATTTGCGCTCCCAGTAACAGTGCATTATCCATTTGCTTAACCTGGTGTGTCAGTGGGGCTAAGGATCTTCCCAGAGTTGAGGCAGAAGAACAGAGAACCCAATCTACCAAGTGGCTCCTGCGGGGGTAGTGCTACATAATAAAGGGAATTTTTACCTGTAAGAATCCCGGTTGCTGATGGTATCATGACCTGAATCCTCCTGCTCATCCCCTGCAACATTGAAGCACACTCTCTTCCCATTCTTTTCTCCCCTCTCATTGTCGCTGTCCACCGCTATTACCGTCTCTGTCTTACGGTCACATTTGGGAGAACAAGTTATTGAAGACAATAATCTGCAAAAGACAAAAAAAATAATACATCACTCAACAACAAAATATTTGCAGGCCAACAAAATAAAATAACAGCTCATAATAAATTTTAATTGGTTTAATAATTACAAAGTAACATTAATAAAGATGTACATATTTCCCAAAAAAGGTAAACTAAAATTTACAGGCAAAATGTCTGAAACTTCCTAAAACATCATAGAATTGCACATTAGCTGTATCTAAAGCCAAAACATAGAGTAGGGAATGGTTAAAACTATTTTTACTGTCTGCATGTTCCATTCTGGGAATTTCTCTTCACTTTCCATTTCAGAGACACATCAGCAGATGAAAGACACACAGATATTTAAGAAGTGAACCTTCTCAATATAAGATAATATGATCTGATGGAACCACACTGGAGGATATTGTATGCGATAACATATTGAAAAAAAACATCAAACTAATATTGGCACAATGAAACTAGCAAAAAATTACTTCTGATTGGCTTTTACAAGATGCACCATAGCACTTTCATTTTTACTTTGGTACTAAACATAGATAGTTAAGGCTAGGTTCAGACTAGTGCGGGTTGGGAACATGTGCATGCGTGTTCCTGACCCGCACCGAGATTGGCTGTGCTTTAGCAGATGTGCAGAAGTGCCATTAATTCTTAATGGCACCCCCATTCATTGACACACAATTTTGCTTGCCAAATCACATGGTGCCGAAGATTTAAAAAAGGAGTCAGGGGCATTTCTTTTAGGTACAACAAATGGGTGCTGTATCCCTGATATGTGTGCACAAGAGTGCCACATTGGTGTTCGCCAAGGCCTAAGCTTACTGAAAAAAAAAAAGACTGAACCAGCACAAGGGACATTACTTACAATGCCGTATGTCCCTTGTGTTGCTGCCTCTTTCTATAATAGAGCTCCCAGAGAACGTCCTCTGATCCATCCCTACTGTCATGATCTTCTGCCTTTTATTCATCCACCCGTTCTCAATTCATAGATCAAGATTTATTCATAGAAGCTGTAGTAGGGCCTCTATGAAAGGAGCAGCTGAGCGGAAAGAGTGGGCATAGTCAGCCACTCTTGATGAGTGTCTGTCACAGCTCAGTCGTTCCATTAACACCTGCAGAACCAGAAGATTACGGTGGTGGAGGTGAGGGTAGGGAATCGGAAGAGGAGTATCGCTACTAAAGGAGAAGACGACAACACAAAGGACTTTTGAGAGTGCAAAATCTGGAGCAGCTGAGCATAATAGCCAATCGTTTTCTATTTTTCTTCCTCTCCACCCCTTGTTATTTGGGGTAATCATTATACCATATTGGTATCTCTTTATATACAGTATATATTATATATATTTTTTGCAGATACATATTATGCATCCGCTCCTGAGGAAGTGGAGCGAATCCACAAAACATGTAGAGGTTTTTGGATGCAGCTTTGTTTTTTACCTACATTCTGTCATATTTTCTACTTTTAGATATCACTATGATATATTTTTTGTCAAACCCACAATTATATAACATGGAGTACAAATCGGCTCCAATTACCATATGTTGCAGTGTTATGATAACATTTGTGGTTGTATATACAACCACATTGAGATGCAACCATATTGAAATACAATACGTCATGGTATTGATTGTGTGTATATATATGAATTTTCCAGCTTCCATGTGTGTATCAATTGCTATGTGCTTTTTTAGCTGTTTTTGTACTGTAATAAATATGTCATCATGTTTTTGATCAATTATCGAGTCTTGTGGCATATGCCTCATATAAAGTCCCAACCTTCTCCTTCTATTATAGATATAGGTATGGAGGTGCATGACTGGGTCATGCGCTTATTTAAAGTCCCACAACCCTTCTTGCATGTACATAGTAGCCAATCAGCTCCTAACTTCAGCTTCTTTAATTAACCTCCCTGGCGGTTTTCCCGAGTGTGGCTCGGGGTAATATTTCATTACCATTTCAGTAACCCCGAGCCACACTCGGGACTGCATTGCAGGATCCTGGTGCAGTATACTTACCTTGTCCCCAGGATCCTGCAATGTCCCCCTGCTGTGTCTGCGGGCTCCGTCCTCTGCCCGAAGCCTCTGTGTGCCGGACTCCGTTCCCTGCGAGCGTCGCGACAAATGGGGCGGAGCTCGGCAGGAAATTCAAAAAATGTAAAAATCATAACACATACAGTGCACTGTAATCTTACAGATTTCATTACTATATGAAATTATTTCACATCCCTTTTGTCCCCAGTGCTTTGTTCAATGCCCTGCATGCAGTTTTATATTATATATACTCAGGGCTTTTTTTCTCAAACAATAGGTGCTGGAACTCAACCACGACCCCCCAAAACCCCTCCACACCCTCTAAGTCACATCAAATAGTGGGTGTGGTCAGTCAAATTTCACAAACAGTAGGAGGGTCTTAAAGGGGCATTAAATACCAGGATTGCATTACATACAGAGTGCAGATTTCAGGGGGAGTTACACACACACAGTGCAGAGCTGTCACTTGTAAACACAGAAACCGGACTTCTGTGTTTAAATGTGATTGTGGTGAGCAGGCACCAAAGGGTCTGAGCCAGAGATGGTGGAACTGAGTTCCACCAAGTTTCCCCTGAAAAAAAGCCCTGGCCTTATCTACTTTAAATCATATTGCTAATTGCATATTGTATTTATTTTAGCCTAAATATTCTCATTTGCACTTAAAACTGTAATTTTGTAACTTTTGGAAATGCCAGTAAAATCTTGGCTGTGCCAGTAAATTTTGGGTGTTGTGTTAGTAAATTTCAATCTGGTAGGTTGGCAACACTGGGCGGGTGTGGATCAATCGATGCTGGTGGGGGGGGGTCTGTTGTTGCTGGGGGGTTTCTTCCTGGGGGGGTCATCTTTTTTGTTCCTGGGGGAAAATTATTGTTGCTTGTGGAGTCTTGTTGCTGGAGGGATCTATTGTTGCTGGGGGGTTTGTTGCAGCTACAAGTCATCCACTTTACTACCGTTCTTGTTGTTAACACATTCTTTACAAATACAATTACATTACTTAGCACCACAAAATGATACTTTGGTTCTGTATTCTCTAAAAAGGGGGGAGGGTGGAGTACCAGACATGTGCCGTTGCTCGGAGGTGGGTAGGGGGTGGAGACAAGAGGTGACTCAGGGGGAGAGAGGAGTACCTGAACCCAGGGCTTTTCTTCTCAGAAGATAGGTGCAGGAACTCAACCACGATCCCCCCCCCCCAAAAAAACTCCCTCCATACCCCCATACTCACACCTTTCAATGTGGGAGGGTCTTAAAGGGGCATTAAATATCAAGAGTGCATTATGTACAGAGTGCAGAGTTCTGGGGGGGGTTACACAGAAAGTGCCGAGTTCAGGGGTGCGTTATGTACATAGTGTAGAGTTCAGGGGTGCGCTATGTACATAGTGCAGAGTTCAGGGGTGCGCTATGTACATAGTGTAGAGTTCAGGGGTGCGATATGTACATAGTGCAGAGTTCAGGGGTGCACTGAATATTTAGTGCAGAGTTCAGTGGTGCACTACACAGAGTTCAGTCTTCTTCCACAACTGCTTACCTCTGCATCCCGATCCACATCTCATTTTCACTCCTCTTCTGCTGACCTTGGCGTGCAATCCTCCCACTGCCCCCACCCCACCTTCTCCCCCCACCTTAAACGCTCCACCATCTTCCACATGTCTTACTTTTGTTGCTGTATTCAGCTGGTGTGTTGGCATCTGCTTTGCACCCCAGGCACCTGCATCTCCCTTGTCCCCATCCTGCACTCAGTGGGAGCCGCTCAGGAGATCAGATCTGTGGGAGCCATTGGGAGGCAAGCAGTCACTTGTAAACACAGAGGCTGAACTTCTGTGTTTACCATTGACAATGGTGAGCAGGGAGCGGAGGGCCTGAGCCCGAGGTGGTGGAACTGAGTTCCACCAAGTTCCAGCTGAAAAAAAGCCCTGTATATACTGTTTTTTCTGCCTGGAAACTGGAGATTGTCCATAGCAACTAAAAAGTGTCCCTTTACGTCAAAAGTGGTTTTAGACCAGCTAGATAACAGAGATAGTAAATTAGAACACTTGCAGAATTGAGCGATAGTGAATCTTAGGGAAATGTATTTTATTATTATTATATTATTTATTATATTATTATAATTATTTATATTTATTTATTATATTATAATTTATGATTTTGTGTTTCAAACTTTATCATACCCGGGATGTCTACTAGACTCTTGTTTGGACAGATTTAAGTGTGTTATTGCTAAAAATTACAGGCCTACAATATAAAATGCCAAATTTCTATGCAAAATAATTGTATCGCTTTGAGATGCAAAAATCTGACATAATCATACCGCCAGGGAGGTGAAGCTTTGACCAGAAAAAAATGGAAGTTTTAGTAAGTATTGTCCCTTGTGCTGATTCTGTTTTTTTTTTTTGTTTTTTTGTTAAGTAAACTTAGTAAAGTTTTTTTTTTTTATAAACTTATGCTTTACGGTTTAGGCCTCATTTATCATAGCATTTAAAAGAAGTGCAAAATAGGCTCCAGGTATTGTTTCGCCAGCACTGATTTGAATGCAAATAAAAAAATCAAAATGATTGATAAATACATTGACATTTGCTCTTTCAGGTACTTTGGCGAAAGATGCTCATTCCTAAAGAAGTAATGGAAATATTCAGGATGGTCTGAATTTGTGACATGGTCCTTGGCTCTTGAAAACACATCACAATTATTGGATTACTGTTAAAAAAAAAAGAAATGCAGGATGCTCACTCCATTCTACAGTGGATTAGCCATTGTTAGTGAAGCTTTGTCACATTACCTCCCAGGGATCCTATCAACTAGCACCCAGGAAAGACAGAGAACCTGAAGAGGCCTGTGATTGACTCCCCAGAGTTCTAACAAACATATTCCAATAACTTGGCCTTGTTTGAAATCCCTTGTCATAGTACAGAGGAGGTTTTCTGTCAAATATAATTGCCCAAAGTGTTGGTATGAATATGTCTCTACATATTCTTAGTGAGGTTTTCACTTACGAGCTGACACATAATCCTTAATATTAACAACCAGAATTGTAAAAAGTCATCTAATAATCCCCTGCAGAAGCTTCTCGATTTCACATTTAAAATAACTTTGGATTTGCCATTCCTTGGAACTGTGAACAATAAGTGCTAAATCAACACTTCACGCCCTGACTGCAATAACCTCTGTTTTCCTGTTTTCCCTGTGCAGATCCTTTAACTAGATCCTTGGGGGGTTCAGATTTCCTTAACAAAATTTGCTCCAGCCTAATTGCCAAAAGGGTATAACTTAAAATCAATCCAAAGCATCATGTATTCAGAATGTACAAAGTAAGATTTGCTTATATTTCGCCTTCCCTGATGCAAGCAGTTAGATGGCTTCTGGGAAGAGTCACACAAATATCAAATGTATTTATGGGAGGGTGTTTATCTGGAGGAGTGAGTGTTACTAGGCAGATTGCATTTACATGCAGACCACCCTAGGTAACTCCTACATGTAATACAGTGCGATTTGAGACGTATACTGCAGAGCGTGGCACCGCATCTAATAGTATTTCAGCAAAAAACTAAAAAAAGAAAAAGAAAATGGACTTTCAAGGTTGCCACTATAATCCCAATTTGGAAAAGAGGTTGGTCTCACATTATAATAAAAGTATCAAATTTATTGAAATCAAATAAAAACACATGGTGAAAAGAAGTACATGAACACGTCTAAATGGTACACTGTCCCGCATATAAATATTGGAGCAGAAAGCTGATAAAGGAAAACCACATGGATGGCCCAAAAATGATGATGACACCTGAGTCCAAGAAGATTCATTCTGGCTAGGGGCCAAACAGATGCAGTCACAAATATCAGCGCTAATGGATTACTACATGTTTCGCCAATAGCTTCTTCAGGGGATCCTATTAGTGCTAGGGGGCATATTATAATTACCCCCTAGCACCAATGCGATCCCCTGAAGCAGCTATTGGCAAAACGCATAGTGATCCATTGGCGCTGATTTTTTGTGATTTCAATAAATTTGATATCTTTATTATAATGTGAGACCAACCTCTTTTCCTAATTGGGATTATAGTGGCAACCTTAAAAGTCCATCTTCTTTTTCTGTTTTTTGCTCAACTCCTACATATAATGCTGAGCCTGACCTGAAATCCAGTAATTGAAAGGTGGAGGGAGGGAGACAAAGCACAGCAAGGCTTGGGAGGAAAGTGCTAGATGATGCTGGATGCCCTCCAGCCAGGAAATGGGGCATACTTTGTTTGAAGCTTCTAATTCACACTGTGAAAGTTAGACGGTAAGACTGGAGTTCAGCTTTAAAAGAAAAAATTTAACAGTTTTATTTACATTTTTTTCAAAGCTTATACATTAACCTTATACTCTAGCTTATAAACTGGTTTACGTAAAGCAGAACTTTCCTTGCCTTTACTCCAGTGCTGCCCTGTCCAAGCTCCCTTCCGGCCCCTGTAATCTTTGACTGGGCAGCTTCTGGGTACCAATCTCCTGCCATTTGGGCCTGGCCATGGTGATGTCACTCCAGCGCATGTGTGTTCAGTCAGCTCGGTAATGGCAAAATCGTGTACTGAGCTGCGCAGGTCAGTGTACAGTGGCAGATGGGTAGGTAAGAAACTTTAATGCAGAAGAGACATAGTATGGGTTATTTACTAAAACTGGCAAGTGCAAAATCTGGTGCAGCTGTGCATAGAAACCAATCAGCTTCCAGGTTTTATTGCCAAAGCTTAATTGTACAAGCTGAAGTTACAAGTGGATTGTACAGCTGCACCAGATTCTGAGTTCTCCAGTTTTAGTAAACCCCCCAGTATGTCTCTTCTGCATTAAAACCCTGCTTCTCTCCCTTTTACTTTTTAAAGTTCCACTTTAAAGCCTCTTTCACACGGGCGGACCTATCGGCAGTGGCGGCTGGTGTTTTTTTGCTGAGGGGAGGGCGGCCAACAACCACCCCCCCCACGGCACCTCAACACCCCCCCCCTGGTCTGCTGGTCCACCGGCACTTATCCCATTGGCGGTAATCAATAAATGTGTTTTATATACGGAATTATGCTATGTGGCCCCTTTTTATTTTGTATGGGCCATTTTCCTGAGACAGGCAATTACCTATCAGAAGAGGTTCCCCTAAAGTCTTGATATCTCTGGAGTTCCATTGTCATCTACTTCAAAGGTCCTCCTTCATTGCCGGTTGGCAATACAAGCCTATCTGACTCATAGAGCGTATGTTCCTATGAGTCCAACCCTTCTGGTAAGCCTGCATTTCTTCTGGGTGGAGGTTTCATCACATTAGCTTTCCATATTGGCTATTCACGTGGTGAACAGGATCGTTTCATTCAAGTTTGGACTATGAATAATTATTGTACATAAGCGACACTTGAAGACCACCAGAGACTTTATTTTGCATTTTTTATGAAAATTTTTTTTTCTTGTTTTCATCACATTCTGTGCATGTAACAATACACTTTTTTGTCTATTTGGTCATTTGGTACAATAGCGCTACACTTTTTTTATACACCTGTTACCTTGAACAAATTATCCTATTTGTTGTGTCAGCTGCTGAATGGTTGAGTAAGCTCAGGGTTAATCTTTTTGTTTTTTGTTTGTACATCCTCCCAAAGAGGAGAGCCTGCTAAGCAGGGATCAGTGGACAGATTCCCCTCTGAGAAGGCGGACTCCACCAGGAGTCCACCCCATGTGGAAGGGGTCTAACCTAGACTTTGTAGATTGTGGGCATACCACACATGCCCCAAAAAATGTAAATACTTACTACTCCTCCTCCCTTGCAGCTCCATGGCTACATTTACTGGTGACTTCCATCTGTCATTTTGCAGCCAAGACTTGTTTGTATTACA
This sequence comes from Aquarana catesbeiana, assembly GCF_042186555.1. Taxonomy (NCBI): domain Eukaryota; kingdom Metazoa; phylum Chordata; class Amphibia; order Anura; family Ranidae; genus Aquarana; species Aquarana catesbeiana. The sequence goes on along the minus strand of NC_133328.1, from coordinate 532,955,616 downwards.
AAAGAGGCTCTTCCTGTTCCTGTGTACATTCACACTCCCAGAACAGGGTATGCAAAGATCAATGAGAATTACAATGTATCAATGTTATTACTTCTACATTGTAATTAGTATTACTCATAGCGGATCTGAGTGGTGACCTTAGACCTGCATATGTTCTCAGTTAAAGCAACCTTGCAATTAAAAATAAATAAACTATTCTAATTTCACCCGTTATTAGCCCTTAGTTAACCCAAATAAACCCCAATTAACTCATTTCTCTATTACCTAATAAAAATGTGACTACAGGCAGTCCCCCAGTTATGAACACTTGAGTTACGAACGACTCCTACTTACGAACGGCCTCAAATACCGGCCACTTGTGCTCCACGCGGGTCCTGGATACCTTTTGAGCACTTTTAAGCACTTCCGAACACATCCCACACTGCCGTACCATACCCCAGATAACATAACAAGTGCCTGGAACATCCCACATCCATGCACAGGCGGCAGTTACACTTACGAACGCAGTGTTCCGACCAGAAGTTACACTTATTAATGCAGTGTTGCGACTTACGAACAACTTCGACTTACGAACAAACCTATAGTCCCCATTGTGTTCGTAACTCGGGGATTGCCTGTATAATATTTACTAACTTGCTGTTCAATATTTTTGAAAATTTTGAGCTCAGTGAGTGTTTTACAAGCTGATCATATAATGTGCAGACATGATCCTGACACTCCAAAACATGTGTCATCTGGTTGTCCCCTAAGCGTCCAGTAGCACCTAAGTTATCCACTCAACACAAGAGTCTTATTTACGATTTCCATTTTTTTTTCCATTACATTTACATATTAGTCATTTACAGTAATAATAAAGAAAACTGTTTGAAGGGTAATTTGTTTTAGATTTTTTTTGTATGCAAGTCTCAACATATCCAAGTCCAGGCAGCCAAACACATCAGTCAGTGAGTAACAACATTGACCAAATGCGTTTGTAGTTAACAAGCAGCGCTGTAACATTGACCTCTATGGGATTAATTGTCTGACTGGGAGGCTGTGCATAAAAGATAAGAGAAAGGGAAGAACATTCATTAGGAGCAATTATTGAAACTAAAAACTGTTCTTGATTCAAACATCTCCTCTGATCTTCTTGACTATATCTTGACATAAAGAAATATGAACAAAGGTGTGATAAGGAAAAAAGTCCCTGCACCTTTTCTAAAATCTCAGCCACACGGAAACTGCATGGTGCTATACATTTCCGTGCATGAGAAAATGCGCCTTGGTTTCCAATGTGTGGGGGTATGTACCACTAGGATTTAATAAAACAGCAGCGCTTTTTTTGCTGCAGGTGTAGGAACGCATGCAATTTATGCGCAGTCCCACATCTGCATAGCTGTGAACTTAGCCTTTGCTTTCATGTTTTTGACTATTTATAATGAAGATCAGTATACACCCTAATAAAGCAAAAAGTACAATTGTATAGTATTTGATAATAACCAAACACTGGCTTCCAGATGTAACAATGAACCGTTATTAATAACGCTTGTTGGTTTTTAACAGGTTCCTGACTATTTTGTAAATGGCATCACACTATATTGTTTTCTTGAAAATGGTAATAAATGCTAGGCATTTGTACCTTGATGCATTCTCTGTAATAAGGTAAAAAACACCCCAGTACCTTTCTTTGCCCCTCTGTCCCTGAACACTTACCTCCAGTCTATTGTCACTGCTGCTGGGCCTGAGACATCTACAATTCTGATTCCACAATCCTTCAGGATGTGTAGAAAGGAGCAGGGGCCAAGTTTGCTGAGTGCTGTCTGTGTCTACGAATGCAAGCAGCATTGCCTAGGAGTGCACACGCACGGGTGTCTCCTTAGTAGCTGGCTAACCAGAAAGGAAAAAGCCAAGCTCCAAAAGGTCCACCAGAAAAACAACAAGAGAGGTGGAACAGCCCTTATAGTGTAGTATGTAGATGGTACTAGTAGGAAGTATATAAGGTAAGAGTAGTCAAGAAAAGAATCAACTTACATTTAGCAAAGTTGCGAATGACCAAGTAGTACGGTAGACGCAAATTTCAAAGTACACATGTGGAAAATATCTGTCTCAATACAGGGCAAATCGTTGGTCACTTTCATAGCTACAATCAGTTTAGCAGTGTTCACACAATAAATTCTGCCAATGTTGGTTTTTGCTTGCATCACACACATCCCCGCTGTTGAAAAAACGAAAACCAACAAAGGTAGAATTCCCTGTGGAAACAAAGCTAAACTGAGGAAGTGGCATATTTTAGCTACAAAGCACATCTGTGGTGTTAAGTAATCAATACATTTCATGTCCATATTAAAAACAATGACTTTGGCCCATTCCTAAACATCAACACACCCCAGCACGGGTGCCTCTATCGTCCAAACAGTCCATAGGACTTTTCCACCTTTATAAACCGACTAGCTGGGGAGATATCCACAAACAGTCAAGGGTTGGGGATTGGCCGTTGGAGAATAAAAGTGGTAATTTTGATACAGAAAATTTATCAGTGAGAACCTACTCTTTCAAAGCATAAAATAAAGTTACATAAAAATAAGGGTTTAAATTCACTTTAAATTTATGTTATTATGCAACATATTTTTGAGACTTACAACTAAACTCCCATGAATACAATAATTTATACTGGTAGCAGACAACTGAAAAACGGGTAAATAAATATATTAACGTAAAATGTGAAAAATCTATTGCTCAAATTTACATGGCAGCAGCCCAGCAGCATAATTAAATATTTATGCGGTAATTATTTTCATTAAAAAGGCAGGTGATGAAGAAAGATACAAATTTAACAGGCATCTGAATAGAATCAAATCTGCAAAACTGCAAAAATGAAACACCAGGCAAGTTAGTGATCCAGGTTGCAGATACATGTATTCAAAGAAATGGATGTAGATAGGACTAAAGGCTTCTGAGAGCCTATTATCATATAAATGTAATTACAAAATAAATTCTCCACTTGGGAGCAGATGTGTCACTGACCAATAAAAGGATTTCACTGGTAACAGTGTAATAAGGAGATAACACATTATTGTCAATAAACTAAGATACATGGGTTATTTTAACAGTGTTAGTTATTTCTTCTCATGATAATTTACTTCACATAGATAAATACTGATCAGGTGTGGAATCCTTTTTTGTCAAGAAATAGTTATTGAAACGGAACTAAACTCACCAATTTAATGGTATACCAAAACAGTTACATTTAAGGCACATTAACTGTTACAGTTAATAGTGTGCTTATGTTAGCTCTCAACCAAGCTTTCAATCCATCAAATGGCTGGTGTCATAGCTGATCACATTTGCAGCACCATGACAACTGCAGGTCAAAGCTGCTAAAATGGCAGCTTCCTTAGCTGTAAAAGATTGGAGAGTTTAGTTTCACTTTAAACCACCACGTACCGTATATACTCGAGTATAAGCTGAGTTTTTTAGCACATTTTTTTGTGCTGAAAGTGCCCCCTTCAGCTTATACTTGAGTCAAGCACTTTTCTGGTGCAAAGAATGACATTTCCCGAACCGGCTTTGGGGCCCCGTATCTCGGGGCCACTTGGTGCTAGGAACCAAATTTGGTGTGCAAACCCAGTGGAACTAGCACTACAACATATCCACAGCTGGGCTTCCTAGCACCAAGTGACCCCGAGATATGGGGCCCCAAAGTCAGTTCAGCAAATGTCATTCTCTGCTGCAGAAAAGTGCTTGACATTTTCCAAACCGATTTTGGGGCCCCGTATCTCAGGGTCACTTGGTGCTAGGAACCCCAGATTTTAATATGTTGTAGTACTCGTTCCACTGGGTTTGCACACCAAATTTGGGGTTCCTAGCACCAAGTGGCCCCGGGATACGGGGCCCCAAAGTCAGTCAACTGTGTCCATCTGCAGCAATGTCATTTCGGGACCCTTTGGGTCCAGAGACCCCAAATTTTGGCTGCAGCTAGGGGGCATCTAGGAACCCTTAACTACAGAGTTTGAAGTTCGGGGGGACCTATGGCTGCAAATGGGCACAGTGAGGCTGCAAATGGGCACAGTGTGGCTGCAAATGAGCACAGTGACGCAGCAAATGGGCATTGTTGACCTTCTTTTCCACTTACAGTAGCTGCGCATTTCAGCTGCGCCAATGGCTCCTGATGCTGCCTGTCAGTCCCTGTGTGAAGTGGAAGAAAGGAGAGAAGACTGCAGCCGGGCACAGTGCTGGATCGATCAAGGAGTCAGGTAAGTGTTTAGAGGGGGAGGGTAGAACAGCAAGTCCTAAAAAGTTTTTTATCTTAATGCAATGTAAAAAAAATTGTAACCTTAGAACTGTTAAAGTTATTGTTATGGCCAAGAGTCATGTGACATGTTAAGGATAAAAGTAGAACTATAGGCAAAACTTTTTTTTTCCATTTTGGGTAGAGTAAGGGAGGGCAACAACTATTTTAAGGTATATTTCTGCCATCTTTGTCCCATTGGAAACATTTTCCTTCGCTTACTGTCCCATGGCCAAAACAGGAAGTGAGAGGCAATCCATGCAAATTAAGGGAATCTTTTGGGGACTCCCAGATGTCCAGAACTAGTGTCCCCATTGGAAAATGTTCCCTATATTACTTTTCTGAGGACAACCCAAAATTTGGGATTTTCTTTTACTGTGACTTTCAATGTACTTACTTTTCACTTCAATTTCATAAGGTAAACAGGACAAATAGAGAGGGTGAATCTCAATAAAAACTTACAAGTGTTCTAACCCATCCATTTTTACCTTTAGTTATACTAAGTTACAGATCAGGGACATTTGGAAAAAGATTTAATTTTACATTTTCTGAAAATCAGATGGAAAGACAATCATCTAATGCTTATAGATTTAACCAGTCCCTGTCTTCTATGCAGATATAAGCACCTGAGAGTAATAATAATTAATAATAAATACTTACTCATCAATTTGAGACACACAGGTTTCCACTTCTGCCAGGGCTGACTGGAGTTTGCATAATAATTTATGATGTATATCCTGTGTTTCCAGATCCTCATCTCTGAGCAAATAACGCAAGCCATGGCCATCACGCTGGCCCAGTGAATGTCCCGAAGGTGCAGCCATGGTGGTTATTGTGTGTTGTAAGTACACCATAGGATTAAGTTTTCCTAGACAGATAACGGAAAAGCTTATTTTAAAACAAAATTCATCAATAGACATGACAATAACCTTATTTAAATATGAGACATATAATATGAAAAATCACATTTGCTTTAGAGAGGATCAACATTCTAACTATGGTGAACCAGATGCAGAAATTTTGGATCATCTACCAAGCAATGACATAACTAAAGCAATGAAACAATGTAGCTTCTAAGGAAGCCAGTATCTAATGACCATAAAATGAGAATGTACTGTATGTATTAGATATAGTTCAACATATGTAATCAGGGTTGCAGCATTAGGCGTAATAAACCTAAAATAATTCTGCAGTTGTAAAGTTGTTCCAGAAGTCTGACACACTGCCCACTAAGATGGGGCTAGAACTCTCCAATTAGTAGGTAACTTGAGTTTTGATGACTTTAGAGCTTTAAGCCCAACTCAGCAGGCTGCATGTTGGACACCTTTTTCTTTTGAAGCACCTTGAATGTATTTAGCAGATATTAACTGAAAGTTCACTTGGACTTTGATTACATAAACAAAACAACATCTCTATTGGGTTCAACTTCCAGGCCTGGCAGCAGCAACAGGGGCTGCTATGGTTATAGTTATTCCAATTCCCATGGGAAAGGACCTACCTGTTGACCTACTCCTGGGATCTTCAATACACATTCTACCCTTCAAAATAGTTCAGTCTTGTTCCTGTGCCTACCACACATGCTTACTACAGTTCTCGTCCATTCCTTTACATGGCTTTACCTCTAATTGGAATATGAGTATGGGCCCGCTCATAGGATTTAAAATTGTCTTTTTAAAACTTTAATAAAAAATTTAAAACTTATTTTATAAAATATATACCACCTACATACACAGTCCGTACCTTGCTCTGTGATTTTGTTTTCTTTGTCCTGGGAAGTCTGTTTTCTATTGTCTAGCTGTACCCCAAATGCACTGCCAAGTGATGTCAAGGTTTTGGGGTACGAAACCTGCATGACGTTGAAATGACAGTTTGTTGGGCAGAAGTCACTGCTATGGAGTGGTGAAATCTTTGACTTTGCTTGTTTAAATGTAGGCCAGGCTCTGTTTTTCAAAACCCTTGAAAACTGAAAGAGAAAAATATATGGATTCATGTATACAACTATTTAATAAAGTGGACTCCTAGAAACATAATACAATATTATTTACAAATACATGTATGTAAAAGCGTAAAATTATCTAATAACTGCTTCTAATTTTGGTGGAGGACTAAGATTGCTTGCACACATCAGATGATAATCTAAACAATAAAGTTTTTTTTGAAGCTCAGAAGCAACTTCTTAAAATAGAGGGCATTTCCATTATAAACCAAATTGTGGGTTATTTCATTATAGTGGGCAGAGCATGAACATCTTTCTTTTCTGTTCATAGGCCAACTGTGGATCTAGAATTTCTGCTTTACAGCCCAGATACCACCTTGTATTAAAAGAGCCATTTATTCCAAATAGTAGCTGTTTTAGGTTTGTTGGACATCATCTGTGCAGTACATGGTAACTGTAATTTCTACAGAATAAAGCTGGTCATAGATTTGCAATAATCACTGTGTGTTCTCCCGGCTATCACGGCTCCCCACATCCCCTGCTAGGAGAACACAATAGCTCTGTGGGAGGGATTCCCCCATCAACACTGTGTTGATGGGGGAATCAAGCAATTTTATTTCCTTCAACTTATGGTTGCAAGAAATAATCACATCATCTATTGGCCAGCTTACGACTGCCAGAATGGGGTTGACAAAGGTACAGTTACCCTCTAAATTACTTAAAGCTTAAAGCTGAAGTTTAATCTACTTTGCCTTCTGTAATTCCTCCCTCCTCTCCCCCCTTCATCAGTGTGCTAATGATATTTTTAAGTAAAACCTTTCAATTTTTATTCCTTATGCTGTACATAGCTTCCTGAAAACATCGCAGCACCCTGCCTGAGTACTCCTTTTAAGAATCCTCAGCAACAAGCAGTAGGCTAGCTCTTGGGAGGAGTTATGCAAATATAAAAATGCCTTTGTGGGTGGGTGTTCGTTTGTAGGAGTGGGTGATCCTAGGCAGACTGCATATGATGATTTCGAGACTGCCATGTGATGTGATCCTTCATAATTGAAAAAGCTGGGTGAGGCAGGAATGGTCAGATTGGAGGGGGGGGGGGGATAGATGATGCTGAATGTCCTTCAGCCAGCAGATGATGCAGGCTCCGTCTGACTTTTTTTTTTATATTTAATAAATTTTTATTTAGACGCATTCTAATCATACAATGTCACAACAATAAATTAACAATATCTGCATACAACCATTGTTGACGTGCACATAATATTTAGGTTTAAATATACATTCCACATAATTTATCTGAAATATAAGAAAAAAAAAGAAAAGAAGAAGAAAAAAAAAAAAAAGTTAAATTAATCGCTAGCCGACCAGCCGCCATAGTTACAGTGGGGACGGAAAGTATTTAGACCCCCTTAAATTTTTCACTCTTTGTTATATTGCAGCCATTTGCTAAAATCATTTAAGTTCATTTTTTTTCTTCATTAATGTACACACAGCACCCCATATTGACAGAAAAACACAGAATTGTTGAAATTTTTTGCAGATTTATTAAAAAAGAAAAACTGAAATATCACATGGTCCTAAGTATTCAGACCCTTTGCTCAGTATTTAGTAGAAGAACCCTTTTGATATAATACAGCCATGAGTCTTTTGGAAAAGATGCAACAAGTTTTTCACACCTGGATTTGGGGATCCTCTGCCATTCCTCCTTGCAGATCCTCTCCAGTTCTGTCAGGTTGGATGGTAAACGTTGGTGGACAGACATTTTTAGGTCTCTCCAGAGATGCTCAATTGGGTTTAAGTCAGGGCTCTGGCTGGGCCATTCAAGAACAGTCACGGAGTTGTTGTGAAGCCACTCCTTTATTATTTCAGCTGTGTGCTTAGGGTCATTTGTTGGAAGGTAAACCTTCGGCCCAGTCTGAGGTCCTGAGCACTCTGGAGAAGGTTTTCATCCAGGATATCCCTGTACTTGGCCGCATTCATCTTTCCCTTGATTGCAACCAGTCGTCCTGTCCCTGCAGCTGAAAAATACCCCCACAGCATGATGCTGCCACCACCATGCTTCACTGTTGGGACTGTATTGGATAGGTGATGAGCAGTGCCTGGTTTTCTCCACACATACCGCTTAGAATTAAGGCCAAAAAGATCTATCTTGGTCTCATCAGACCAGAGAATCTTATTTCTCACCATCTTGGAGTCTTTCAGGTGTTTTTTAGCAAACTCCATGTGAGCTTTCATGTGTCTTGCACTGAGGAGAGGCTTCCGTCGGGCCACTGCCATAAAGCCCCGACTGGTGAAGGGCTGCAGTGATGGTTGACTTTCTACAACTTTCTCCCATCTCCCGACCATCTCTGGAGTTCAGCCACAGTGATCTTTGGGTTCTTCTTTACCTCTCTCACCAAGGCTCTTCTTCCCCGATAGCTCAGTTTGGCCGGATGGTCAGCTCTAGGAAGGGTTCTGGTCATCCCAAACATCTTCCATTTAAGGATTATGGAGGCCACTATGCTCTTAGGAACCTTAAGTGCAGCAGAAATTTTTTTGTAACCTTGGCCAGATCTGTGCCTTGCCACAATTCTGTCTCTGAGCTCTTCAGGCAGTTCCTTTGACTTCGTGATTCTCATTTGCTCTGACATGCACTGTGAGCTGTAAGGTCTTATATAGACAGGTGTGTGGCTTTCCTAATCAAGTCCAGTATAATCAAACACAGCTGGGCTCAAATGAAGGTGTAGAACCATCTCAAGGATGATCAGAAGAAATGGACAGCACCTGAGTTAAATATATGAGTGTCACAGCAAAGGGTCTGAATACTTAGGACCATGTGATATTTCAGGTTTTTGTTTTTAATAAATCTGCAAAAATGTCAACAATTCTGTGTTTTCTGTCAATATGGGGTGCTGTGTGTACATGAGGAAAAAAAATGAACTTAAATGATTTTAGCAAATGGCAGCAATATAACAAAGAGTGAAAAATTTAAGGGCGTTTGAATACTTTCCATCCCCACTGTATACTGTGGCAGGTTGGCACGACTGCGCAAATCACCGTAGGTATACGTCGGATCTTTAAGACGCTATTCCAGGTGCCTGCGATGTCCGCCAGGCACCCACGATCGCTCGTGACAGAACGAGAATGGGGATGTGTGTGTGTAAACACACAAATCCCGGTTCTGTCAGGGGAAAGGAGACAGATCGTGTGTTCCTTTAATAATATGTCTCCTCCTCTAGTTACTCCCATTCCCCCACAGTTAGACACACAGTGAGGGAACACATTCAACCCCTTAATTACCTCCTAGTGTTAACCCCTTCCCTGCCAGAGATATTTCTACAGTAATCAGTGGCTATTTTTAGCTCTGATCGCTGTATAAATGTCACTGGCCCCAAAAAAGTGTCAAAAGTGTCCGATCTGTCCACCGCAATGTCACAGTCCTGATAAAAATCGCAGATCGCCGCCATTACTAGTAAAAAAAAAATAATAACAAAAATGACATAAATCTAGCCCCTATTGTGTAGGCGCTATAACTTTTGCGCAAATCAATCAATATACGCTTATTGCGATTTTTTTTTACCAAAAATATGTAGAAGAATATATATCGGTCTAAACTGATGAAGAATTTTTTTTTCTTGAATATTTATTATAGCAAAAAGTACAAATATTGTGTTTTTTGCAAAATTGTTGCTTTTTTTTGTTTATAGAGCAAAAAATAAAAACCGCAGAGGTGATCAAATACCACCAAAAGAAAGCTCTATTTGTGGGGAAAAAAAGACAAAGATTTTATTTCGGTACAAGGTTGCACGACCACGCAATTGTCAGTTAAATCGACGCAGTGCTGTATCGCAAAAAATGGCCTGGTCAGGAAGAGGGCAAATCCTTCCGGGGCTGAAGTGGTTAAAAGGATACTTCCTCCATCACCATTTACCCTACACTAATCCATTTTATGGTTATTATTAATATACAAACAAATACCTTAAGAACCCCAACAAGGGCCCGACCAATCGAACAGGAACATCCCTACATCTCTAAGCTGTACCCTCAAAGGAGAAAAAAAGGGGGGAACTCTCTCCCCCCCTCCCAACATTTCCACATTAAGTGAACAGTGTATTAAGTACAAAAAATCTTAAGAGTACACAATACACAAACTACACAAAAAGAAAACAGAGGGAAATATCCAATGTGTCAAAATCTTGGTAGGCATTATATTAAGTGCAAAATAGCGTAGAAAAAAAAAACTTCACACCCTGCCAAAAGATGCACTTAAAGTGCCAATATCCACAGCACCATTCCTAGCCAGTTCGACAATCAAAAAAATTAAGCCGGCACATAGTATAGAGGACCCACAAAAAATACTTGCATTACACACACACACACAAAAAAAAAAAAAAAAAAATGAACACTAAAATCCCAGTAAGGTCTTCCCAAAAATATATAGCTTTGTTCAATTTATTGTTCAGGTCTTCCATTGGTGACAAATTCACTCATCCAATACCTAAATCCCTGGCGGGTGGTGCGTCCAGGGGCACCCCACTAAGGGGAAACCCTGATGTCCCATCCCCCCCCGCACCATCATCAACATGGGTATGACAGGGTGGGCAAAAACCCACCAGGGCCCACCACCAGCTAAGGATGTCCTTTCCCACCCACCCCACAACATGCAAATGTAAAAAACATTCTACATACACATCCCCCCTTAACATCATAACTTAAATAGTGTCATAGGCAAATAGTTACTTACAAAAAAAAAAAAACGAAAGGGGGAAGTAAAAAATTTACGATTTCAACTAAGAAATACTAGACACATCTACACGGGAGACATACCATAATACGATCTACAATGAAGTGGCAATAAGCAGAAATATAGCTTAATATGTACATATCTCCGAAGAATAGTACATCCAGCCTGCCCATGTGTCTTTAAACTTATCATATAGATCTCTGACCAAATGAAGCCACCTCTCAGCCTCCATAATTTTATCTACCTCCCTTTTCAAGTCCGCTAAAGTAGGTCATATGGACTGTTTCCAAAACCTAGGTATCAATACTTTCGCTGCATTCAATAGATGCAGAGTAATACTTTTTTAATAAAACTTAATAGAGGATGGCATCCCATGGAAAAGGAAATGTAGAGGGGAAAATTCTAACAACAGGCATCCATCTGACTTACTGCAGCTTCTAATTCACACTGTAAGGAGCTTATACTGTGCAGAGAAATTAGACTAAGCATTTTCAGTACAGGAGAAGAGCCTGTACAACTGTGCAAGACTGAAGATAGGCTGGAGTTCAACTCTAGAGTGGTTGTAAAGGCTCAAGGTTTTTTACCTGCATGCATTTTAAAAACCTTCGGTGTGCAGCAGCAGCAGACCCCAGCCCCTCTTTTTTTTACCTGATCCCCATCTCGATCCAGCAATGTGCACGAGAGCCTCGGCTGTCCCGTGTCATTGTCATTGACTGCCACTACTGTCAATTACAGCCAAGTGAGCCAATGAGGAGAGAGCAGGGGTGGAGCCGAGCTGCGTCTGTATGTGAATGGACAAGCAGGTTGGAGGGGGGGAGGGGACCTGAGAAGAGAAGCATCACTTTAAATGAACTTGGAAGTGAAAAAAGAAAATACCTCTTCTGCTGCCCGTGCCCCCCGACTGCTCTTCCAATAAAGTAACATTTTTAGGTACACGTTTTCAGAAACTACCACTCATGGTACTGTCAATTTCCTATGTCCCTCCTGCTGCACTCATTGGTTCCTCCTGCTAACCCCTACATCACTACTGGGTCCTGTAGTGCAGAAGAAACCACTAAGAGCAGCAGTGGACACAGGAGACTGACACCCTCCTCTGCAATGGAGCAACGTTTGACAGTGCAAGCAGCAGGAGAAATATTTACTTTCATCCTTTCAATTACTTGTATCTGCAATTTTATTTAGGGGCTGAATCCCTTTAAAGAATCAAAAAGCCATCCACTAAACCAGAATGCATCACAAGTTGTCATACTTGTTATCTATTTGTTCCTTTAAGTTGACCTCAGCATAACCTGCCTGGTTATATTTTCTCAGTAGTCTAGTGTAGTTAGCCTTTTGACAAGGTGCCTGTAGTTGGTTCTAATTAATCAATAATGTAAGTGATCTGGGCACTACATTAACCTCTTCATGACCAGGCCACTTTTTGCAATACGGCACTGCATCGCTGTAACTGACAACTGCGCCGTCATGCAACATTGTTCACAAACAAAATTTATGTCCCAACAAATAGAGCTTTCTTTTGGTGGTATTTGATCACCTCTGCAGTTTTTATTTTTTTCCCTATAAACAAAAAAAGAGTGACAATTTTGAAAAAAAACAAAACAATTTTTTTTGCTAAAATAAATATCCCCCCCCCCCCCAAAAAAAAACCTCTTCATCAGTTTAGGCCAATATGTATTCTTCTACATATTTTTGGTAAAAAAGATTGCAATAAGCATATATTTATTGGTTTGTGCAAAAGTTATAGCGTCTATAAAATAGGGGATATATTTATGGCATTTTTATTATTATTTATTTTTTACTAGTAATGTCAGTGATCGGCGATATTTAGCGGGACTGAAACATTGAGGCGGACAGATCGGACACTTTTTTGGGACCATTGACATTTATACAATAGCCACTGATTACTGTATAAATGTCACTGTCAGGAAAGGAGTTAACATTAGGGGGCGATCAAGAGGTTAAGGGTTCCCTAGGGAGGTGTTTCTAACTGTGTGGGGAGTGTACTGACAGGGAGCACCTTGTGATCAGGAACAGCGATCTCTCTCTACTTCCCTGACAGAACAGGGATCTGTCTGTTTACATTGACAGATCCCCATTCTGGCTCTCAGAGGAGCGTTCGCGGGTCGCCGGCGGACGTCACTGCCGCCATCTACGTGCATTGGCTCCAGCACCGCATGCGTGCCCCCTAGAGCTCTTAAAGCGACTGACGTACACCTAAGCTGATTCGCGCAGCCATGCCAACATGCCGCAGTATAATGATGGTGGCTGGTTGGCAAGCGGTTAAACTTTTAGAGGCTCATTTATATAGGGGAGCCCTCTGCTGGTTTACTTAAAGAGAGCTCCATGTTTGGAGAAGCTGCCAGTCACATGAGTTTTTATTGTGCATAGCTTGCTTTGGGGTCTGAAGCAAGGGGAGTGCAATCCACACTTATCAAGCACAGTGCTGCTCGTTTTTTCGTTTGATTGTGATAAGGCCATACTGCTGCTTTAAGAATGGACCCCTAAGTATAAAAAATAAGTTAACTAATGGCAGTTAATAGCCGCATCTATTGTTACATTCTGCAGTACTTTAGTTGCACTTACCTGTATATAATTCATGACTTAATATGTTTATTTAATCATTTAAAAAATTAAAAATAATAATTTTTTTTTTTGATAAAACCAGAATGTTCCAGGAAAATAAGTGAATAATAAGTGGATTACAAGTATGTCCTATATATATTGTTTGCCTTAACCCTAGTTGGAGCATCCATTCAATGTGACATTGACTGAGCTTATTAGGATATGGACAGCTCACAGCTGGGAGAGCAAAGGAAAAACTTCATTTTTCTACAGTTAAGATTAAAGAATTTTCTTTTATGTTCAAAGAAGAACTCCGGTTTAGTTAAAGAGACAGATAATGCAGTGAAAGGCTAAGCGTTTGCATTGTATGTGTTAATTGGATGGTTCAGGGGCAGCCTTGTAAGTTATAATGAGCGCTTATGATCATCAGAAATGCATTTTATCTCTTGTGGGAATTTTCCAACAAGGTGGAAAATCTCAGCAACCAATGTACAACTTAAGTAAGGAAAAAAAAGTCCTGTCAGTGGTTGTGGTAATTAAATGCCCGGTCATCCAAGAAGAAAAACAGATACACGTTTGAAAGTACTAAGATTTTAATACAGTACCTAGCAAATGTGGGCCTGCCTATAAACAAATTATTGATAGGTGTCTCATTACCCATTACAATCATTTTACTACTCAGCCGCTAGCAATAATCGCATGTAAAATCTGGCAGGCTGGTTGTACCCAAGTTGATTGATCAATCAACTTGGTTACATTCAGCTTGCCCGTACATGGTTCGAATCTCGGCAGGTTCCTGCTGACGTTTTTTAATAACTAGCAAATGTATGACTGCCAATGAACAAGTTAGTTTATTGATAGTTATCTCATTACCATTACAATAATTTTACTACACTGAAAATTAATAGGTTAACAGCAGGGCTGGATTAACATAGGGGCTCTATTGAAGCTGCAGCTGCAGATAGGCCCATTTGCCCCCCCAAAAAAATAAAAATCACAAAAAACAAACAAATAAAAAACTGATCAAGCTTCAAGGGTCGTAGAGACCTCAAATTTGGGGGATTGGTAGCCGAAGACCTAACCCCACCACTGGTCAACTTGGGGCTCCTAGGACCTATGGTTACGTGGCTCCTTGTGCAGCCTGTCAGAAGCTACATACAGAGCAGCCAGTTCAAATACAAGCAGGCATGCTCTGTTTGCAGCAGAATGAGAGGATGAGCTCACAGTGCCTCTCCTCACTTGTCAGATGCACTGAGCTCAATGGACAGCTTGGAGACTTGGACCAATGGTAAAGTACCATTGGCCCCAGCTGTCCAATAAAAATGCTGCAGTGGAGGCTCTACTCTCACTGCAGTGTCATAGAAGGGGTCTAAAAGACACATGCTCCCTTCCAGCCCAGCCCTCTTAATTAGAAGGAAAAAGCATAGGTTTATGGGTGTAAGCTTTACCCATAATCCCATGTTTTTCATACACAGTTAAGATGGAGAATGAGAATCTGCTGCTGCTGAAAAGGTACTGTCAAGCTAAATCATACCGTATATTATTATGCTGTATGTTATAACATAATAATGTATTATTTATTTATTTACTGTGAAAATACTGGTTTGAAGTTATAACTTCAAACTTCAGTAATTTGTCCATTAAGCCACCTGCTTGAGTACAGATTTTGAAAATGTAGTAAATTACCTTAAAAACAATATATAATAATTATTTGTGTATTACTTATGGTAGTTAACCTCTTGCCACCCAGGCAAATTCTGCCACTTCAGTCCTACAAGTAAAAATAGTCATTTTATTTGCTAGAAAACTACTCAGAACCCTCAAACATTATATATATTGTTTTAGCAGACACCCAATAAAATGCTGGTCGTTGCAACTTTTTATGTTACATAGTATTTGTGCAGCAATTTTTCAAACATGTTTTTTTTGGAAAGAAACTGTTTCATGAATTAAAACAAAACAAAAAAAAAAACACTACAGTTAGCTGATTTTTTTCTATACTATGAAAGATGATGTTACACCGAGTAAATAAATACCTAACATGTCACGCTTTGCGCATACTTGTAGAATGGCACCAAACTTCAGTACTTAAAAATCTCCAAAGGAGACGTTTTAAAATTTTTTACAGGTTACGATTAGAGTTACAGAGGAAGTCTAGTGCTAGAATTATTGCTCTCGCTCTAATGTTTGCAGCGTATGTAACCTGTGTGTATCTGGCTCTGATACTAGCCAGTGCCTCACCAACCACTGAGCTCACTGCACGTCCCTGACCCACATCTTAAAAATACATTTGGACAGGGCTGTACGAAGGCTGTAGCTGTGATACTTTACTTCAGAGCTGCGATTTTTTTTTTGTCATTTCTTTAACTACAGCATCTTTAACTCAGAGCCTGCAGAGTTTGACAGACAGCACCGCCTGTCAAACTCGCCTATTGATTTCAATTGGGCCATCCTGCAACTGCAAGCCAAACTCACTCGCAGTAGCAGCATAGTCCAACAATGTAAAACTACTATTCAGCAATGTGAAAAAAAAAACAAGGAGGTGGCAGTAGCACCTCATGAATGCATGTCAACAGCTGCTATACCACTCATTGAAAAGCAATCCACCACCAATCACTTTTCAGAGAGCAGTAAGCATTACCGCAAATGTGAAAGAAACTTGAAACGTGTCATCCATTTCACACTCATCACCAACCAGGTCACTCCACATGTTATCCACCTCCCTTATATCACAGGTGACTATTTCCCAACCTGCAGATGACAGACCCTACTCCAAAAGATATCACTCCCAGTTACTCCCCCCACCCGCTGATTGATATCCCTCCATGACCACCTCACACCCCCCTGCTGACAGACCTCTCTCCCCAGCCTGTCCCCACACACCCTCTCACCTGCTGGCCTGTGGATGGGGAAATCACTCCCGCAGTGTTATTGTGTTCTGCCAGTGGGGAGCCTTCCCTACCCACACAATACAAAGATCAGTGTTGCTAACTAAAGCTGGCAGCACTGATTGTTTTGGAAAAAACCTGACAGGCTGGTTATACTCAAGTCGATGAATAGATTGACTTGTGTACAACCAGCTAGCCCATACATAGATTGACTATGGCTGGTCTCTGCTTAATTGGCTTTATTTCAATCCATGTATGGCCCGGTTATCCACTACGCAGTCCGTAAACATCCTTCCACAGACCTTTTACACTTTTCTTTCCCAGATTCCTTCATCCTCCTCACCTGTACATAGTGCCCACTGTCAAACCCCCCACACTCCTCTCCTGTACATTCTGCCCAGTGTCATACCTATCACACTCCTTTCTGGTACATACTGCTCACTAGACATGTGCACACTGAAATATTTGGTTTCGGAATTTTGTTTTCGTCCAAAAAATAAATTTATTTAGTTACTCCCGAAATTCGTTTTTTATTTATTTTGTTTCGTTAAAAAATGCATTAGTCCAAAAATCCAAAATAATCAAGGTCAAATCTGTTATTAAAGGCTTATGGTGTCTGTCGAATGTTCTAAGAAGATTTGACGGAGCAGCTAAACTGTACGACGCCGCAATCGTACATTTCCGGTCGAATGTTCCGCCTACAAGCTATAGTAGCATTTTAATGTTGTATGACACTAGTAATAATTATATTTATTAATTATTATTACTAGTCAACCAACATTAGAATTCTTCTATAGCCTATGGGCGGAGCATTTGACCATAAATGTCCGCTCGCGGCGACTGCTTCGTCGAATCTTCATGTTGAATCTTTTCTCTCTATGTCGAATAATCTTGGTAAATAGAGTTAGGTTAGGCACATTCAACCATTTTTGCTATTGTCTCTATAATGTCGAATATTTTCTCTCTATGTCGAATATTTTCTCTCTATGTAGAATAATCTTGGACTAATAGAGCTAAGGTTGGGCACATTCGACCACAGGTTTGATGGACACAGATCGCTATTGTCAGCCTCATGTCGAATCTCCTATCTATATCAAACTGTTGTCGCAACGAAAATGAAAATAAAGCATTTGTTTATGTTGTATCTTTTGGTTTTCGGATTCTGTACGTTCGTTATCGTTTGTTAAAACGAAAACGATAACAAAAATATCTGAAATTCAGACGAAAATGCATTCGGAAGAAAACAAATGCACATGTCTACTGCTCACTGTCATACAATTCTCTCCTGTACATAGTGCCCACTGTCATACCCTTCCCACTCCTCTCCTGTACATACTGCCCACTGTCATACCCTCCACATTCCTCTCCTGTACATACTGCTCACAGTCATACACTTCTCTCCTGTAAATACTGCTTACTGTCATACCCTCCACACTTCTCTTCTATACGTAGTGTCCGCTGTCATACACTTCTCTCCCGTACATAGTGCCCGCTGTCATACCCTCCACATTCCTCCCAAACACCCTCTCACCTGCTGTGCTGTGGATGGTTGAAATCACTCCTGCAGTGTTATTGTGTTCTGCCAGTGGGGAGACTTCCCTACCCACAGAATACATTGATCAGTGTTGCTAACTATAGCTGGCAGCACTGATTTTTTGGGAAAACCCTGACAGGCTGGTTGTACGCAAGTCGATTAATATATAGCTGAGAGATTTAGTTGCTCATGTTGACAGTGACGTACTTTTTTACATTTATTTTTATTATTATTTTTTAATACCCCCAATGCTCTTCTGTTTGTCTGTGCATCCCCATGTCGGCAGTCCCATTGTCTATTGAAAAGACATAGCCGCTGAGTTCCAATATGACATCTGTGTGGATTCAACTGCATGTCCCCAAACTCACTGCATTCGGGGCCATGTACCCAATGTTATATAGTGAGCAGCAGCTGTGTCCCAGTAGACAATGGGACAGTCAGCATAGGGTTGCATTGGACACCTGTGCATCCCTGTGCCAGCAAAACACAACCCTGCTCAGGGCACACATGTAATCGCCCCATGTGAATGAGGCCTAATAATGGGCAAAAAAAAAATAGATTGTATTGCATCAGAATGTTTTATAAAAATTGCTGGTAAAAAAAAAATTCAAAGTCTTAATGATGGCACACTACACATGCCACAGCAAAACGTGGTATGCCAAAAAAAAAAGTCAAGGTTTTAATAGTGGCACACATCATTCAGGTATTGTTTTGTCTTTACATAATGTTTAAAGAGACAAAAACAAATAAACAAATGTGCATTTATGGGAGAAATGTACAGAATAGGTTTCATTGTATTTTGTTCTTTAAGGGTGAAGACACTCCAACATTAGTCTTCCTTGTCCAATTAGAGGGTGTTTAATAAGGGAGCTCTCATGACATTTGGTGGGGGATAGTTCTAAAGATGGAGAACTAATGTCCTCCAGTAATACATTTTCAGAGAGGCTCAGACAGAATTTTTAACTGAATAAGGGCTTTGTTACACTTGCTTTAAAATGTGGCATTGGACGCGCAGTCTGAATGCCAGTCAAAGCATGTCACTAAATAAAATGGTTACCTTACAGTCCTGTTCACACAATGCTTTTGCTTTGCTTTGCTTAAAAAAATTATAGCTCATGTCGCTTTCTTGGTGGTTCAAAGCCTCTCCAAAACCTCCATAGAAGTCTGTGACAACGGTCGCTTACAGCACCTGCAGCTTTTGAGAGGCTTTTGTTCAGCTTCAGCTTCACTTTGTTTTGGAGGTATTGCAGGTATGAGATATCCCAGGATGCACTGGGAAACCAATAAGCGAACTGGAAAGTCATCATCAGCAGTCACTTCCTGTTTATGTGCATATATTCTGCAAGTGTCTGGTGTAGATGTCACATCTGGTGTGCAGCGTGGAGCAGCAGGAAGGTAAGCGGGGTCCAGACTGGAGCAGAGCAACTAGCAAACAGCACATGGTGTGCAACATGAGAATGCTATATGGGGCCTTAAAGATAGGACTGAGGCAGGGGATCAGCAGAGCTGGGGGACTGGAGCAGGAAAAACTAGCAATGTCACACGTGGCATGCAGTGTGGGAGCAATATAACAGGAGATGAGCGGGGACCAGAGAGAGAGGAGGATCAGCAAACCAGAGGATCAGCAGAGTAGTTAATACTGAGTGGGGGATCAGCAGAGCTGGTGGTTACTACTGAGTGGGTGATAAGCAGAGCTGGTGGTTACTACTGAGTGGGGAATCAGTAGAGCTGGGGGTTACTACTGAGTGGGGAATCAGCAAAGCTGGTGGTTACTACTGAGTGGGGAATCAGTAGAGCTGGTGGTTACTACTGAGTGGGGAATCAGTAGAGCTGGGGGTTACTACTGAGTGGGGAATCAGCAGAGATGGTGGTTACTACTGAGTGGGGAATCAGCAGAGCTGATGGTTACTACTGAGTGGGGAATCAGTAGAGCTGGGGGTTACTACTGAGTGGGGGATCAGCAGAGCTGGGGGTTACTACTGAGTGGGGGATCAGCAGAGCTGGGGGTTAATACTGAGTGGGGGATCAGCAGAGCTGGGGGCACTACTGAGCAGGGGTTCTGCTGAATGAAGGTACTAATAAGCTGGGGATCTGCTGAACGAAGGTACTAATAAGCTGGGGATCTGCTGAATGTGGGTACTACTGAGGTGCCCTTAAGGTGAGGGTACACCTGGTGGGAGAGAGTGCACACTGCATGAAGACACCATTTTTCCCCTATTTCTTTGCTGCTATTATGGACTACCATTACTGTTTGTTTCAAAACACCATTGAGGATTGTGTACAAATACACTGAGCACTTGCACTTTATCTTGGACAGCATATATATAGTACAATTGAGCACTTGCACTGTGTTTGGGATACGTAAATTTTACTTCATAGGTTATATGTTATTTGTTGTATATTTTATGCATATTTGTGTCGCCCTGCATATGATTAATCAAATTACTTTTAGCGCCGCACATTGGAATATATGTTTGTATTGTCACATTTTGAGGAAGTGTGGGGAGTGTTGGCAGCTACTCTATACCCTGTATAGAGTATATACCCTGTAAGACCTAGCGTGATTGTCGGTGTTGGCTGCAATAGCCCTACCCCCCAAATAAGCCCTAGTTAAAGTCCTTGTAGGTCTTATTTTCAGGGTAGGGCTTATTTTCGGGGAAACAGGGTAGGGCTTATTTGGGGGGTAGGGCTTATATTGCAGCCATCACTGACAATCACGCTAGGTCTTATTTTCAGGGAAACAGGGTAGTTTAGTTGACACCTTTTTATTGAATTTACACAAGGTTTATATTTGTATTTATTGGGTATCTACTGGGCCCCTTTAAAACAAATCGAAAATCAACACACACACAGGGCATTTGCCAAGCTTTTTAAAGCTTCAAAAAAGCATAAACAAAGTACCACCAAAGCATAATTGAAGCATCAAAAACACATAAAAAAAACATCATGTTGAAGCAGCAGGTACTTTAATGTGTATTAGAAAGTCAAAGCAAGTGTAAATAAGCCCTTACACAATATTAAGTAGGTATTGTGTGATGTCTGCTTTTTTGTAGAACTTTTTCCTTTTAATAGGTAAGATGGCTGACAGGTTTGCTTTAAAGAGGTGTTCATGTTAAACTGCCTATATCAGCTCCAAACACCACATGCTGTAAATAAACGTCTGGGCAGTAAGGACACCAGCTGCAATGTTTTCCTCGAAACAGGATTGTTATCCAAATCTCCCACAAGCCACACTCCAAAGAGACCACATTCCGCAATGTAATTTAATCAGGTCAGATCGGGGAACTTAGGGGTTTTCAGTGATGACGAGGCAAACATCTGGGACTTTTCAAGTGATACCAAAGCTAGAAAGAGCGTGATGTACGGATAAAATGTACTGCAAACACTCTATTTTTAGAACGTAACTTTCTCACACAAAATGTTCAAACATTCTATGCAATTTTGGTTCCTATGGTTACAGACTACCTCTCAACAGAAAGGACATACAGTATGTGCACAGTTCCTGCAAACCACTTAACTTCACAATCTTTGGGTTACTGGAAAGGATAGTTTGACATTATCATAATCGGCCAGGAAGAAAAGAACTAAAGTATGTCCAAAGTACAGTCAACTCAATGCAGTTTTAGCTGATCTAATTGCAGAATATGGATTGCGCTTTGAAGTATTGCACTTTACTTTTCACTAAGCTTTGCACTGCTTGAAGAGAAGCTGTCTAAAAGCAAAACACATGTGTGGATGCTTCTGATAAAAGCTGCTTTTGCCCAGACTTTTTAAGTGCTACAGTGGAGAAAATAATTATTTAATCCCTGCAGATTTTGTAACTTTTCCCCCAACCAAAAATCCAGAAATTAAGGTCTTTGAGTGACCTAGCCAGTCTCCAGACCTTAATCCTATAGAAAATGTATGGTGGGAGCTGAAACTTCGAGTTGCCTTGCAACAGCCAAGAAACCTTAAGGATTTAGAGAAGGTCTGTAAAGTAAAGTGGACCAAAATACCTCCTGAGATGTGTGTAAACCTGGTAACCAACTACAAGAAACTTCTTACCTCTGTGCTTGCCAACAAGGGTTTCTCCACCAAGTACTAAGTCATGTTTTGCTTGGGGATCAACTACTTGTTTTACTCACTGAACAACTCAATTTATAACATTTGTAACATTTGTCTTTTTTTGGATTTGTGGTTGATATTCTGTCTCTATCATTTAAAATACACCTATGGTTAAAATTATAGACCCTTCCTTTTTTTGTAAGTGGACAAACTTACAAAATCTGCAGGGATCAAATAATTATTTTCCCCACTGTTAGGGGCAGCAAAGGTGATGCTGTTATTCTTTACTGTGAGTGAAGTCACTATCCCAGAATCACTATCATTACATACAAGAAGACCTAGATGGAAACCCCAAAGTCGAGACAAAGGGTCCGACTAGAGGGCCTATCTTGCACCTGAGTAAAGAATTAAAATAGAGCGAGTAAGAAAAAAAAAAGGAGTGAGTCAGAAAAGAGAATAAAGAAGCGAGACCACACCTGTTCAGGAGTCCAACCCAGCACAGATACAATATCAATCCCACGTGTTCGGCACCTGCAGGTAGAAAGCTGATTGGTTTCTATGCAGAGCTTTACCAGATTTTGCACTCTCAAGTTTTAGTAAATCAACCCCATTGTGTAGAGGCTGGTTTAGATTTCCATTGATGAAAATTGGACTTCCAGTGTACGAAGTTCAGAATCTGAGAGTTTATTTTATTAAATCACAGCTTTCCAGAAGTTTGATAATCTCTACTTACTAACACTGGCTATACATAGAACATAATCTGGTAATGATTGGATAATTTCAAATTAACTTTCACTGAAAAATTATTTACACAACAAAGAAAAACATAAACCTGGTCACTGGATTTCCTTCCAAGCCAATCCTCCCCTCTCAATGAAACATCCAATTTAGTAAGATCATTCTATTGAACAGTTGTGTT
Source organism: Aquarana catesbeiana (assembly GCF_042186555.1). Taxonomy (NCBI): domain Eukaryota; kingdom Metazoa; phylum Chordata; class Amphibia; order Anura; family Ranidae; genus Aquarana; species Aquarana catesbeiana. Next base: position 532,932,746 of record NC_133328.1, on the reverse strand, counting down.
GTTACATATATGGCTAAGGCCCCTTTCACACTTATACGACTTGTCCCACGATTTTGTACTGCAAAATCGTATGACAAGTCATTCTCCATGATTTTCAATGACTACCATTCATATTGGCACGACTTTAAGTCGTGCCGACTTGAAAGTAGTCCCTGCACTACTTTGGTCCAACTTCTATGCGAGTTGTACTCCATAGACCTCAATGTTAAACCATGAAGTAGCATGCAAGTCGTGCCTGAATAATATAGACACGACTTCAGTACGACTTTGTAAGCACAAGCCTGGCCTCGCTATTCGGGAAAGGAAAACTTTTCTTTCCTTTCCCGATGAGCGACAGGCAGTGCTGACAGCTGTCTGGTATTAATCCAGAGGGGGGAAAGCCGCGCCAAGTTTTAAATGAAAAAACCGGCGTGGGTTCCCCCCCGGGGGCATACCAGGCCCTTAGGTCTGGTATGGATTGTAAGGGGAACCCCCTACGCCGAAAAATCGGCGTGGGGGTCCCCCCAAAATCCATACCAGACCCTTATCCGAGCACGAAGCCCGGCCGGTCAGGAATGGGGGTGGGGACGAGCTAGCGGCCCCCCCCTCCTGGACCGTACCGGGCCGCATGCCCTCAACATGGGGGGTGGGTGCTTTGGGGCATGGGGGGCGCAGTGCGGCCCCCCCCACCCCAAAGCACCTTGTCCCCATGTTGATGAGGACAAGGGCCTCTTCCCGACAACCCTGGCCGTTGGTTGTCGGGGTCTGCGGGCGGGGGGCTTATCGGAATCTGGGAGCCCCCTTTAATAAGGGGGCCCCCAGATCCCGGCCCCCCACCCTATGTGAATGAATATGGGGTACATGGTACCCCTACCCATTCACCTAGGGAAAAAAGCGTCAATAAAAAACACAGTACACAGGTTTTTAAAATAATTTATTAGGCAGCTCCGGGATCTTCTTCCGACTTCGGGGGTCCTCTTCCGACTTCGGGGGTCTCTCCGCCGTCTCCTCCCGGTGTCCACATCTTCTGCCGGCTCCTCCGCTATCTTCTGCAGCTCAATTGCTAGCGGTGGTCCGGACTTCTGCCTTCTTCTTTTCTTCCAGAGATGTTGACACGATGCTCTCTCCAGCCAGAATGGTCTCTGTGCGCTCCGCAAGGGACTTATATAGGCGGTGACCCCGCCCCCTTATGCCGTCACAGTCCCTGGGCATGCTGGGTCTGTGACGTTTTAGGAGGCGTGGTCACCGGGTGATGACCACGCCCCCTTATGGCGACACAGTCCCAGCATGCCCCGGCACAGTGACCTCATAAGGGGGCGGGGCCACCGCCTATATAAGTCCCTTGCGGAGCGCACAGAGACCATTCTGGCTGGAGAGAGCGTCGTGTCAACATCTCTGGAAGAAAAGAAGAAGGCAGAAGTCCGGACCACCGCTAGCAATTGAGCTGCAGAAGATAGCGGAGGAGGCGGCAGAAGATGCGGACACCGGGAGGAGACGGCGGAGAGACCCCCGAAGTCGGAAGAGGACCCCCGAAGTCGGAAGAAGATCCCGGAGCTGCCTAATAAATTATTTTAAAAACCTGTGTACTGTGTTTTTTATTGACGCTTTTTTCCCTAGGTGAATGGGTAGGGGTACCATGTACCCCATACTCATTCACATAGGGTGGGGGGCCGGGATCTGGGGGCCCCCTTATTAAAGGGGGCTCCCAGATTCCGATAAGCCCCCCGCCCGCAGACCCCGACAACCAACGGCCAGGGTTGTCGGGAAGAGGCCCTTGTCCTCATCAACATGGGGACAAGGTGCTTTGGGGTGGGGGGGGCCGCACTGTGCCCCCATGCCCCAAAGCACCCACCCCCCATGTTGAGGGCATGCGGCCTGGTACGGTCCAGGAGGGGGGGGGGGCGCTAGCTCGTCCCCACCCCCATTCCTGACCGGCCGGGCTGCGTGCTCGGATAAGGGTCTGGTATGGATTTTGGGGGGACCCCCACGCCGATTTTTCGGCGTAGGGGGTTTACCCTTACAATCCATACCAGACCTAAGGGCCTGGTATGCCCCCGGGGGGGGGGAACCCACGCCGGTTTTTTCATTTAAAACTTGGCATGGAGTTCCCCCTTATGATTCATACCAACTACTGCATGTTTTCATTTGTTAATGCCAAAAACGTGGCAAAGTAGTACTGCTCCCAAATCGCGGTAAAATCGCGGCAAAATCGCGGCCGCGAAATCGCGGTAAAATCGTGCGACTTTGAAGTCGTATAAGTGTGAAAGGGGCCTAACACAGAAATCCTTATAGGATAACTATGTATATCCTAAACTGATGTTGAATTTGCTTTAGATAAATTATGTGTGTAAATTTATCATTGGATTCTGTTCAGGCAAAAATGCATTTTCTCAGTGAAGTGATTGCACAGTGAATCTTCTTTTAATATTTTTAATTAAAGAAAAGTCAATGCTTTTATCATTCATTGCAGATGTAAGTGCCAAATGAGACTGCATAAAATATGCCATTTGAAAATGAAAGTATAGTGATTAAAGTAAATAGTCCAAAGCAGTCATGTCAAAATGAAATTATAATGAGGGCTGATTTGAGTCGGTAGATATTAGAGAGATATCTGAGAGGTATCAGAGAGGGATGCACAGGATCTAGTTGCAGGCAAAGCCACCTAGGCACATTTTCTTGGTCACACAGCCCCTCACATTCCAGGTAGAGCAGATAGCCATGGGTAAGAAAAAAAAGTATTTACCAGTTAACAGCCCCCTTAGTTTATTGTAGTAATAGTACCCGTAAAAGCCTCAGAACAATCTTTCTCTAAGCATTTATCATTGAAGAAGCCAGTGTAGAAAGGTGGATTAGATACCGCCTAAGGTCCTGGAGACCGGAGATATCTTAATAGCATCATGAGCCCCTGGACAAAGTAATGCACTGGGGCCTCTACCAGGCTGCTCCAATTTCTGTACCTACTTTTAAGAATTAAAGTATAAATAGCTGATAGAATTAAATATATATTTATTAGTATCAAAGACTAATTAAGACAAATCTCCAAATAAAAAGTCAATAGAGTACAGGGCATCAGAAGGGTAGAGTATGGGGGTCAGCAGGGCACAGTACTAGGGGGGGGAGGAGGAGGGTACAGTATGGGGGGTCAGGAGGGTACAGTACAGTGGTCCGGAGGGTACAGTACAGGGGGGGTAGGAAGGCACAGTACAGCAGACAGGAGGTCACAGTACAGGGGCAGGAGGGTACAAAATAAGGGGAAGGAGGGAAAAGTATAGGGTTCAGTAATGTATAATACAGAGATGGTCTCCTCAAGCAGAGCAGCGCAATTGGAATGATCTCTCCCCCTCTACCTTCCCTGTACAGGTTCCAGCGCTTTGCAGGGGTTAAGGGAAAACCCCCAAGGCAGAGCATTGTACTGCTACTGCTTGTGTGGGCGGGATTTGTACTGCTCCAATCACATGGGATTAATAGGGGAGGAGGGCCGGCAGGGTTGGGAGCCGTACACATCCCGCCTACAAAAGCAGTGGCAGTAGTAAGATGCTCTATCTCAAGGGGGTAACCCCAGGAAAGAGCTGGAAACTGACAGGGGGGACTGCAGGGGCCCCCCATGCACCTGGGGCCCCTGGACAGTGCTTCAACTGGCTGAGATTTGAACCGTCTATGGCCGGCCATAGGCTGGCAAAATGCTGAGGAAGCAGCAATTACTAAAAAACACTTGACCATTTGCCAATTTGAATAGGGGTGGGTGGAGTCTGAACAAGCAGTCATAAGCTGCTGATGGCCATGTAGCGCTGTCCACAGCTATTTAGTGAATACTTGGGAACAAGCCACGTCTGTGCTTCTAGCATTATATTGTCCCATTCACTTAACATGTGGACATATACTCACTGCACAGTCTAACCAACAGTGAATATTCAGATTTACGCATGACCAAAATGGAACTACAACAAGCAAATTATATATTTAAAATCCACTAAATAACGACAAAAAGATTTTGTATATGTATAAAATGGTCTTGTTGCTCATAGAAAACAAGATTCACGTATTTATTTTCTATCCTGGAAGTGCAGAAAATAAAAGTCGGGTTGGTGTGAGCACAAGTCCAGATCTGTCCAGATCTTTCTCCAGACATTATGATGGATGGGGATATGGTGTCTGTGGCTGTTCAAACTTCTGTGGTTAATTTACCCCCATGGGCCTATTGTATAAATCATACTCTGGTTCACAAATAACTACTGAGGATGTAAGCTCAATCTGGGAACAATATTTATAGCTTGTTCCTGTGGTTTATTTAAACACAACCCCACAAAAAGGAAATATGTGATTAAGTGGACAAAAAAATAAATAAAATCCTGCCTGAATTCTTGCGCTGTGTTAGAATATTTGTCAGTGCAAATGGTTTCAGTTTTCTGTTCAGTCTTTGGCAGCCCATACATCTTCCAACAGCTATGCAGCTACGCACTGTCAGAAAGTCAAAAGAAGTGGACCGGATGTATTATAATTTTCGGACACTTTCAGGCAGCACAAAGTCCCATGGCCTTTAGTTGGAGGATCGTGTTCTGCTTTTTGCTGTCTGCAAAGAGTGCCATTAACTGGCTACCATCGGTAACTTTCTGAAAATGCAAGCTGCCTGGCTGTCTCTGCCTTCAATACATTTTAAATTACTAGTCTGGAACAAAGAGAACTCTAACCTGCATGTTGCTCTGAGTCAACAGTCAAAACATTCAGGAGCAATCACAATTGAAAGCGCTGATCGGGACACATCGTTGGGGATCCGATCGACTGCTCCACACTGTCCATCCGGCTCTGCACACGCTGGTTTCCCTCTTCCTAGTGACATCCAGTAATACGTGAAGGTTTTGCCATCGCAGCACTGCCCCACCAAGCCAGTCCACCACCAAATGTTGCTTAAGGTACTTTCACAGTGAGGAGCACGCTTTGCAGTTGTTCCATATATGCAATAAGATGTCTATATAATTGTTCATCCAATCATATGTTATTATTAAATCGGCACATGCTTTTATCTCATTGAACGTTTTCATTATTTGACTATTTGTCCTTTCAAGACTGTCCCGATCAGGGCTTTCAATTGTGGTTGCTCTTGAATTTTTTTTCTGGTATTCACACCCCTCCTAGTGTGCTCACCCACACAGCTGCTCTTTGGGCTCTTGCAAGACATTCACAAGGTTCTTAGTGCAATAGATGTCCCAGTTTCCTGGCGCCAGACTGTTTTTGTCTGAATCAACAGTCAGACAACCAGCATGAATGAAAAGATTCAAGTGTTCAAAGTTCAATAGTGTCAGCCTACATGCTCTTGGTACAGGTTGCTTTCAATTCTGCTCCTGGTAATGCTTTCAGTAAAAGCTTACCTTCAATCATGGTGCCAGTGTCTCCTCTTTCCCTGGTACACTACAGTCCACATACTCCAGAAATCCAGCAAAGATTATAGCAATGTACTAACACTGATATTGTTAACAGGTGGTAAAGAGCTTGTGGCTTGGTCATGCTAGCTGCGTTCAGCACTCTACACTCTACTTGCCATGGGGGGCTTCAGTAGTCATAACATACTTCTTGTCCTAGAGTGACAACATTGATCATCCATAGATACTTAACAGTAATTAAGCACTGTCACCTTAGGACAGTGTGTTACTATCAGGAATAACCAATAAAAATAAATGAAAAAAGAAAAGAAATGCAGCCACCACATTCAAGCACTGGTAAGCTGCTTACATATTACATTTTTGTTGTTCAGATATACACTACAATACCTTTCTGTAACTAGTGATCCTCCTGTAAATATGTTCAATTTTCTCTCGACAGATGATAGTAAATTTACTCTGAAGCTCTGGAGGAATGACTTCTTGTAAGGAATGCAGATTGCTGCAGTTTTGCACAAACTGTTCATCACTTTTAGCAAAAGCATCTAATACCTGTGAGGGAAATCAGAAAACAGGTCATTGCAATTAGTCTTGGAAATATAATGTACACTGAAACAATCCCTGCTATGTCAGCTATATTCATTGTGGCGATTTTACCAAACTTTATAATTGCAGATCTGAATTTGCAGCTGTCAACAGAGAACTTGTAGAATCTTTCCAATATGAGTACCAATTCATGGGATCTGTCTTTTCCAAACGATATAATTAGTGCTAGTATAGGGACACACAAAGACAAAGAGGAGCCAAGATCGCTGGCGGGGGTCCCGAGAAGAGAAGGATCGGGCTGCTCTGTGCAATACCATTACACAGATAAGGTGAGTATAACATGTTTCTTATTTTAATAAAAAAAAAAACTTTTAGTAAAACTTTAAAGGGGTTGTAAACCCTCGTTTTTTTTTTTGTTTTTTTTTTTAAATAACAAACATGTCATACTTACCTCCACTGTGCAGTTCGTTTTGCACAGAGTGGCCCTAATCTACCTCTTCTGGGGTCCCTCAGCGGCCCTGGTGGCTCCTCCCCACATCAAGTGTCCATGTTGGAGAAGCGCTCTCCTTGATGGACACCCGTGTGGGCACGCTCCCGAGTCCTGCATCTGTGTCCATTCACACAGAATGCAGGACTTGGCCCCATCCCCCGGCGCTGCGTCATTGGATTTGATTGATAGCTGCAGGAGCCAATAGCTGTGCTGCTATCAATCTATCCAATCAGGACACGAGACACCAGCTACAGATCGTGTGCTCGTTCCCAATCAGGGGATGACAGAGTCCAGGTAAGTAAAAGGGGGAGCTGGGGGGCTGCAGCACCACAGAAGGTTTTTCACCTTAATGCATAGAATGCATTAAGGTGAAAAACCATGAGGGTTTACAACCCCTTTAATTGAACAAGCTGAAGTTAGAAGCTGATTGGCTACCATGTACAGCTGCACCAGGTTCAGAGTGCTCCAGTTTTATTAAATCACCCCCATTGTCTTTGTACTTATAAAGGCTCTAAGTGTAGGAAATAGGTGATTTATACTAGAAGATGAACATCTCTCACCTTGGCACTTAGGCTGAAGAAGCCTTTTGGTTCAACCATCTTCTCCACTACATGACACTTGATTCCTGCTGTGCTGTCATACTCATAAATAACACCATATTCTAGGTGAACGTTATCCACAGTGAGGCTCACATGATCCTTCTTCCCATCAATGATTGCCATGGTGCTGAATTTGTCAATAACCTCTTTAGTGAAAAACACACATGAATGAATAAAGAGAGTAAGTGAAATTTCTAACGGTGATCTGTAACAAAACAAGAACTAATAATTGATTCTACCTTCTACTCTGCAATCGAATCCATCCCCTTCATTTTCTCCTAAGGGTCGAGGTTGAGCAGATTTTATGATATCTTCCTTGGCACTCTCAGTGCTGTCATATATCCACTGGATGGAATCTTGCTATTAATAGATAACAGAAAAATCACATTCATTTTGTATATAATCTTACATACTCCATACTGTATATGCAGTTAAATCACTTAAATTAAAAATATCTAAAATATATTATTACAAATTCCAACTCTTGTGTTGCATTAAACAAGGACTATTTTTGTTTTTATAATTTTTGCTGTAATCTAATGGCCTTACTTATCAGACAGTATTAAAGACGGCCTTACATGGACATACATTTTTGAGTGGTACTAGCAATTTCAAAATGGCCTTTAACCACTGTAAATATGGTAAATGAGGTGTAGCAATATGGACTACAATTGCAACGAACAGTTATTCCGTACCCTATCTGTATATCGTTTTATCCCCCTAGTGTTCAGTGTTACTAACTGACATCATATTTGTGAGCCCAACCAAAGGGATTGTGGGATTGGTAGTTCTTTCAGATAGCTGTTCCCTCGCCTGACTATACACCGGGACCACATATCCCAGGAATCTTTGCTACCATTAAGGAGATTGCTGGGAGAGCTATAAAAGAAACCAGAGACCCGCCCCACGTTCTCTTCCTTCTGGGCCCTGTGTGTGATGGACCTCTCTGTGTAAGGTGAGTGAGGTTGCGGCCTACCACGTGGTATCCAGAATTCCTGCCTGACCGAGATGGGGTCCAACACTGCTTACGGTTGATTGGACATCTGGACAGCACCAACTCGACAGTGTAACAACCCACGCTACGGGCTCCATATTGGGTGATCATCACTAGCGGGTCCTCAGCTAGGACATCTATCCAGGAATCGTTATCAGGAATAGGGATGAGCTTCGAGTTCGAGTCGAACTCATGTTCGACTCGAACATTAGCTGTTCGCAAGTTCGCCGAACACCGAACAATTTGGGGTGTTCGCGGCAAATTCGAATGCCGCGGAACACCCTTTAAAAGTCTATGGGAGAAATCAAAAGTGCTAATTTTAAAGGCTTATATGCAAGTTATTGTCATAAAAAGTGTTTGGGGACCCGGGTCCTGCCCCAGGGGACATGTATCAATGCAAAAAAAAGTTTTAAAAACGGACGTTTTTTCAGGAGCAGTGATTTTAATAATGCTTAAAGTCAAACAATAAAAGTGTAATATCCCTTTAAATTTCGTACCTGGGGGGTGTCTATAGTATGCCTGTAAAGGGGCGCATGTTTCCCGTGTTTAGAACAGTCTGACAGCAAAATGACATTTGGAAGGAAAAAACACATTTAAAACTACCCGCGGCTATTGCATTGCCGACAATACACATAGAAGTTCATTGATAAAAACGGCATTGGAATTCCCCCCAGGGAAACCCCGAACCAAAATTAAAAAAAAAAAAAATGACGTGGGGGGGGGTCCCCCTAAATTCCATACCAGGCCCTTCAGGTCTGGTATGGATATTAAGGGGAACCCCGGCCAAAATTAAAAAAAAAAAATGACGTTGGGGTTCCCCCTAAATTCCATACCAGACCCTTCAGGTCTGGTATGGATTTTAAGGGGAACCCCGCGCCAAAAAAAAAAAAAAAAACGGCGTGGGGTTCCCCCAAAAATCCATACCAGACCCTTATCCGAGCACGCAACCTGGCAGGCCGCAGGAAAAGAGGGGGGGACGAGAGTGCGGCCCCCCCCCTCCTGAACCGTACCAGGCCACATGCCCTCAACATTGGGAGGGTGCTTTGGGGTAGCCCCCCAAAACACCTTGTCCCCATGTTGATGAGGACAAGGGCCTCATCCCCACAACCGTGGCCGGTGGTTGTGGGGGTCTGCGGGCGGGGGGCTTATCGGAATCTGGAAGCCCCCTTTAACAAGGGGACCCCCAGATCCCGGCCCCCCCCCTGTGTGAAATGGTAAGGGGGTACTTACCCCTACCATTTCACTAAAAAACTGTCAAAATAGTTAAAAATGACAAGAGACAGTTTTTGACAATTCCTTTATTTAAATGCTTCTTCTATCTTCCTTTATCTTCTTCTGGTTCTTCTGGCTCTTCTGGTTCTTCCTCCGGCGTTCTCGTCCAGCATCTTCTCCGCGGCGTCTTCTATCTTCTTCTCCTCGGGCCGCTCCGCACCCATGGCATGAGGGGAGGCTCCCGCTCTTCTCTTCATCTTCTTCTTCATCCTCTTCTCTTCTTCCATCTTCTTCATCTTCATCTTCTCTTCTTTTCTTCTGCGGGCCGCTCCGCATCCATGCATGGAGGGAGGCTCCCGCTGTGTGACGGCGTCTCCTCGTCTGACGGTTCTTAAATAACGGGGGGCGGGGCCACCCGGTGACCCCGCCCCCCTCTGACGCACGGGACATGACGGGACTTCCCTGTGGCATTCCCCGTGACGTCACAGGGAAGTCCCGTCAAGTCACCGTGCGTCAGAGGGGGGCGGGGTCACCGGGTGGCCCCGCCCCCCGTTATTTAAGAACCGTCAGACGAGGAGACGCCGTCACACAGCGGGAGCCTCCCTCCATGCATGGATGCGGAGCGGCCCGCAGAAGAAAAGAAGAGAAGATGAAGATGAAGAAGATGAAGAAGAGAAGAGGATGAAGAAGAAGATGAAGAGCGGGAGCCTCCCCTCATGCCATGGGTGCGGAGCGGCCCGAGGAGAAGAGGATAGAAGACGCCGCGGAGAAGATGCTGGACGAGAACGCCGGAGGAAGAACCAGAAGAGTCAGAAGAACCAGAAGAAGAAGAAGATGAAGGAAGATAGAAGAAGCATTTAAATAAAGGAATTGTCAAAAACTGTCTCTTGTCATTTTTAACTATTTTGACAGTTTTTTAGTGAAATGGTAGGGGTAAGTACCCCCTTACCATTTCACACGGGGGGGGGCCGGGATCTGGGGGTCCCCTTGTTAAAGGGGGCTTCCAGATTCCGATAAGCCCCCCGCCCGCAGACCCCCACAACCACCGGCCACGGTTGTGGGGATGAGGCCCTTGTCCTCATCAACATGGGGACAAGGTGTTTTGGGGGGCTACCCCAAAGCACCCTCCCAATGTTGAGGGCATGTGGCCTGGTACGGTTCAGGAGGGGGGGGGCCGCACTCTCGTCCCCCCCTCTTTTCCTGCGGCCTGCCAGGTTGCGTGCTCGGATAAGGGTCTGGTATGGATTTTTGGGGGAACCCCACGCCGTTTTTTTTTTTTTTTTTGGCGCGGGGTTCCCCTTAAAATCCATACCAGACCTGAAGGGTCTGGTATGGAATTTAGGGGGAACCCCACGTCATTTTTTTTTTTAATTTTGGCCGGGGTTCCCCTTAATATCCATACCAGACCTGAAGGGCCTGGTATGGAATTTAGGGGGACCCCCCCACGTCATTTTTTTTTTTTTTAATTTTGGTTCGGGGTTTCCCTGGGGGGAATTCCCATGCCGTTTTTATCAATGAACTTCTATGTGTATTGTCGGCAATGCAATAGCCGCGGGTAGTTTTAAATGTGTTTTTTCCTTCCAAATGTCATTTTGCTGTCAGACTGTTCTAAACAGAGGAAACATGCGCCCCTTTACAGGCATACTATAGACACCCCCCAGGTACGAAATTTAAAGGGATATTACACTTTTATTGTTTGACTTTAAGCATTATTAAAATCACTGCTCCTGAAAAAACGGCCGTTTTTAAAACTTTTTTTTGCATTGATCCATGTCCCCTGGGGCAGGACCCAGGTCCCCAAACACTTTTTATGACAATAACTTGCATATAAGCCTTTAAAATTAGCACTTTTGATTATTCATGCTCGTGTCCCATAGACTTTAACGGTGTTCGCGTGTTCGAGCGAACTTTTTTCCTGTTCGCATGTTCTGGTGCGAACCGAACAGGGGGGTGTTCGGCTCATCCCTAATCAGGAAGGTGCTGAATCGGCCTGGTTGTTGGTGAGAGGGCAATCCCCCACCTTTGCAAGTCATTCCTTGGTTGTTTACTGGGACACTGTGTACAGACAGCTTTACTTTGGGAACACTTCACTGCACTTCCATTCGAACACTGTACATGGGCATCTGTAGCCACAGTCATCACAAGATACACCACCATTCTGCTACTACACTTTATTGAATATAGTTAATGAGCTCCAACTGCCGGTGAAGACCATCAGATCTGCAACGGGGACATTCTGTCATTGCTGCTTGAAGGGCCCACTTACCATCCTTGTTTATCTTAATCTCTCATTAGGAACAAAGGTTAAACAGGTCGGCCTGGGTTTCTCTTCTAGAAGTATTGTCAGAATTGATTCTTAACTTTATTTATTCCTTTCAGGTTATGTCGAAGTGGTGCTCCATTGTATATATATGTATATAGTATTCTGTGTTTGCCAACAGTCCTAACTGGCATTTTTGTGCAATCCTTTATCTAAGCTTGTGCTGTTATTCACAGCTCAGTTGAACCATTACCTCTCTTACAACAATATCTGAACTGTAGTATTCCAGTAAACGTTAATAGACTATAAACTCCAAGTGTTGTCTTATTACTTAAAGGTGTTGCAATGATGTCTGAACTCAGAGTGTCAGGTGGGTTGGAATGTTTGCAGGGTCATGGCGATGCAGATGAGCAGGTTAATCCAAGCAGTCCCAGAGGGGGCCGGGCTACAGAGGTATGACTGAAGATTGGATGAAAGATTGATCCATTCAGATCAGCAGTGCTGGGCAAAGAGTGTAAATAAGATGTAGATAAGACTATAGACTTTAACCTCCCTGGCGGTATGATTATTTCGGATTTTAGGTGCTGAAAGCGGTACAATTATTTTGCATGGAAATTTGGCGTTTTATATTGTAGGTCTGTAATTCTGAACAATAACACACTTAAATCTGTCCAAACAAGAGTCTAGTAGATATCCCGGGTATGATAAAGTTTGAAACACAAAAACATAAATTATAATATAATAAATAAAAATAAATCATTAAAAAAAAAAAAAAATTAATAATAAAATAAATTTCCCCACGATTCACTATCTCTCAATTCTGCAAGTGTTCTAATTTACTATCACTGTTTTCTAGCTGGTCTAAAGCCACTTTTGATGTAAAGGGACACTTTTTGGTTGCTATGGACAATCTCCAGTTTCCAGGCAGAAAGAACAGTATATATAATATAAAACTGCATGCAGGGCAAAGGACAAAGCACTGGGGACAAAAGGGATGTGAAATAATTTCATACAGTACTGTAATCTGTAAGATTACAGTACTGTATGTGTTATGGTTTTTACACTTTTTTGAATTTGCCGCCAGGCTCCGCCTCCGTGCGTCGCGCCGCTCGCAGGGAACGGAGCCTGGCACGGAGAGGCTTCAGAGGAGGACGGAGCCCACGGACACAGCGGGGGACATCGCAGGATCCCGGGGACAAGGTAAGTAAAGCCTCACCAGGATCCTGCGATGTAATCCCGAGTGTGGCTTGGGGTTACCGCTAATGGTCCTGAATTTTAACCCCGAGCCACACTCGGGAAAACCGCCAGGGAGGCTACACAGTTTGTACCTTCCTACGAGATTCATCATTTTTGCTACATATACATGCATGCCATTTTCCCATGGTATCTGGCTGGAGTCTCTAGCAAGATTTGACTTTGTCAAAAATAAAATACTTTGTCTGCAATCTCAGCTGTTTATTTTGTCTAAGCTTCATTCACTAATCAGTTTGGTTTGCCTGTGTTCTCAATAGTAGCGCCTTCTAAGACAGCACCAGCCCCAGTCAACCCAAATTTCATGCCCCAGTCTTAAAAGTGACTGGAGCATACAAACTAAAGATAAAAGACACAGTAAAAAATTACACTGTTGCTGTATATTGTGTCAAAAATGTTATGGAAAGGTCCACTTTAAAGCAGTAGTAAACCGTATCAAAAAAATAAAAATAAAAAAATAGGCACTGGGTAGTTTAAGTAATAATGTGCTAGTATGCATTGCATACTAGCACATTATGACAGACTTACCTGAAAAGCAACCCCTCCAGGGCATCAATGTCACCACTGAAGGTGCTTCCATCTTCACCTGCTCTTCCTTCCGGGTTTGCGGGCTTTGGCAACATGAATGGCCGAGCCAACGATGGCGTCTCTCCCGCGCATGCACACAGGAGTCGCTGTTTACGATGTGGCTCTGAAGGAACGGCACGGCTATGCAGTTCCTTCAGAGTGCATGCAGCGGTGATGTCACAATGCACCTTTTGGAGATATTTACTGTACCTATAGGTAAGCCTTATTATAGGATTATCTATAAGTAAAAATCATACATGGGAGTTTACTCCCACTTTAAATCATTATCTTTAAAGTCTGGTCACTCTGAAAGGGCACTTAAATGATTTGTAGGGAATCGTCCTTTCCTAACCACCTTGACCCTAAGCTAGCTCTCCTGATGGTCTCCCAATGTATATATTGGCCCCATGGGCAGTACAGACTACACAACTATTATGTCCACGTGTCACCTCTTCTACCTGTGATATCCTTCTCAGATGACACGTGTAAGTATGCGGTTCTTCCAGACAGACTGAATTTTTTTGTTAAAGGTTAGTAAGTAAAAAAAGTAAAAAAAAAGGGTTGCCTTTGGTTAAACTTTAAGCTGAAAAATAAAAAAGTACATTTGGTCTACAGAATGATTGGTTCCAAAAGAAATCTGCCAAAGGCCAGCATTCCAGGGTTTACTCTTTGATCTCACTTCTCTGCTCACAGTGGTACTCCAACCTTCAGTTTGTCAAACTTTTTCATGCCAAGCCTATGAACCTAGTCAATAAACTATAGTGTTGTATTCTTATGAATAAAATGATTCCTACTTATCCAGCTTGGCTGAGCTCAGTTTCTGTGGCCATAGTTTTTCTGAAATACAAGGCTAGGGAAAGGTACAAGTCCAAAATGTGTCCATAACCTACCCAGCTGTGTACCTAACCAACCCTGATGGCAAATGGAGAGTGAAGGAGCAAGTGGCATTAGATCAGAAGAAACATTACAGTGTTCCAGCCAAATGAAAGATTACATTACACTGGCCACACCAAGTTATTGCTACACTGTGTCAATGTGCCAAGTATGGGCTTGTAAAAAAACAAAGCATTTACACTCACCCAGATGGATGCAGCATCGATCCAATGCTGCATCTGTCCCCTTTTTGCTCTAAGACTAAGAATCGAACAATCAAAGACCACTGATTGCTCATTTCTCAGCCATCGGTGAGCAGAGAGCTGTTGACTGCCAGTGGCTCGCTGAGAGATTCAGCAAGCTGCTGGTCCAGGCATCTGGGTGAATCCTGACTGAAAAGTCAAGATATTTCTCGAGCCTAGCTGGCTGAGTGACATCAGCTGACAGCACACTTTAGCCCGTTGTCAGCTGAAAATGGGTCATAGGAGTGCAGAACGAACTGCACTCCTGTGATCCCCAGGAGAAGTTTAGCCACAGAAGCTTTGGCTATATTTCTACTTTAATAGAGAAAAATGTAATTATGTATTAGTTATCATAGAGCTACATTGAGCTATGTCTTTTATACCTGTCTGGAGCTCAGCTTTAAATGTTTGTTTATTCCACAGACATACAGTTATCTTACAAAAATGGTGCTTGTTACACAAATACTTTATACTACAATGTTCAAATGCTAAGCAGTATGCAGTATCCAATGATGTGTTTACCTGCATTGGCCTCCGGTACTTCCTGCAGGCAGTCACGTGAGCAATGACACTTGCATGGCTTTCTTTACTGACATTGAACCCATTCACTTTGATGATGCACTGCCCTGGGTGCAGACCAGCAATCGCAGCCACGGTCCCTGCAGGCCAATATGTAAAAAAATTACCAATTTCAGTTAAAATGACAATCCCACTGCTGATTTACAATCCAGCTGCTGATGAAGTTGAACATCTGAGTTTTAAGATGAGAAAAGCAATTTGAAGAGATGACAAGCTGACGAGATATATCAATTTAAGCACTTTAGAAAAATATTTTAAACCAGTGTACTATGGGTAAGGTCAGAAGTGCTGCAATGGCTGTTTTGCAACCCAGATGACACTGAGTAATTGGATCATTTCACCAAAAGCAATCTTAATTCAGTTGTAACTGTCCTCTGCGCAGTAGAAGAAATTCTTCAATTTATCATCTGTAGCAATAAACTGTAGTATAGAAATTGTCAGTTCTGCACAGCCTGGTGCATGTATGTGCTCAGTACTGACGCGACATAACTGGATGGTTCATTAAAGCAATAGCTTTAATAAAGCATCACATATACAAAACTGTGAACATAATCTTAATAGAAAAAAATGCAGTATTCTGATTGTGCACATCTACACTTTTACTTCATTCCACATTATCAGTGGGAACGTCTACTGGGTGGCAGACCTTTAACAGTTTATTCCATGCAGATGTATTTTCAGTTGGGATAAATTAACCTACAATAGTCAATTGTCTAGACTGTGCTAGTGACAACAGAATTTTCAACTAATACACAAGCTTTTAAATAGGGGTAAATGCATGTACAGGTGAGGTCTGGGGGGGGGGGGGGGATCAGTGACCAAAAATAAGCATAATGACTCCTTACCTTCTTATCAAGACTTACTGTACCTACTTTAACATTACAGACCATGACGAACCTTGGCATCCTTAATAATCCTCAACAAAGTAGCAACTGTAATCATATGATTGATGCATAATCATATGCACACAATCATATATTTGTACATATCGTAGCTAAATAAATGAGCACATGACCCAAAAGATTATTTCAAAAGCTAAACAGTACTGCATGATGCTCCAAGGCATAGCCTTACAGTAAATGAAAGTCAACGTGAGGTGAATAAGTTAAAAATAACTCTTATTTAACTGAATTGTTAAAATGTACAGTGTTCTTGGCCTGCTTTAAATATGTATTATCATGCAATTGTGTTTGGAGGTTAGACAGTAGGATTAAAACTTAACTGTACCTCTACCCACAGCGTGTACAACAGATGGCCCAAATCCTCTAATCTGGAATCCAAGTCCCTCTGGAGAATCTGGAATTTTTACTGTCCTGTTGAATAAAAAATTGTAACAGGTTCTCACATAAGATCTCCTGTGCGTTTATGTTAATACACGCTAAAAAAAAAATTAAAAATGCCAATAATATATGTAGTCACATTAGTTCTCTAATGTACACTTGTGAGCACTGTAATAAAAGTGTTTTCACCTATCATCTTCTAGCTGTCATTTAGAGGAAGCAAAAAGGGTCAGATCTTAGGTTGCACACAACAAAGATTGTATTATTTGTAGATTCACTCTCTCTCTTTGTGTCCTGATGACCAGGGCTACTGTTAAGCCTCGTACACACGATCGGATTTTCCGACTGGAAATGTGTGATGACAGGCTGTTGGCGGAAAATCCGACCGTGTGTATGCTCCATCGGACAGTTGTTGTCGGATTTTACGTGGACAAATGTTGGATGGCAGGTTTTAAAATTTTCCGCGAACAAATGTGTGTTGTCGGATTTTCTGATCGTGTGTACACAAGTCCGTCGGACAAAAGTCCAAAGTACAAACATGCATGCTCGGAAGCAGAAGCGGTCGGTCTTGTATACTAGTGTTTGTAATGGAGAATTAACATTCGCGACGTGGCAAATTATGAAATCTCGAAATGTAACGCACATTCTCTTCTTCTTTAATGGGATAATAATGAAGCTGCTTTGCTGGTGATACTGATGGAGTTATTGCAAACAAATTTTCAAAGGCTTTTTTTTTCTAGTGATATCAAGAATAATATTATTATGCTTTTTCTTTTTTTTTCATTTGGGCAAGTTACCACAACACGGTAGTTTTTAAGATCAAAGATACAACTATGTTCTGAGGCCTCCATGGCAACTGCAGACTTATTGAGCATGTACATAATACCACTCTACAGGTGGATGTGATTTTGATACATTGGGTGACTTTTTTGTATTGTAATCTCTGATATGGGTTTATTTGATATCTATTATTGTCCCTTGGGTCTCGACTGAAAGATTTGATCCTTAGATATTTCAATTGAGCAGGAGTCAATACAGCACTAGGTTGTTTGTTTGTTCTTTTCTTGTGGACGTGCTACAGTTGTCACTAATGATGGAAGCAGCCCAATTGCTGGCTGGCACTGACCCCTGCATGGGTCTAGTCCCAATGCTTTGCCAGGTTTACAGTTGTTTGTCTGTTTGTATGTCTTATACTCAATAAAAAGATTTTCAAAAAAAAGATACAACTATGTTGGTGTCCCTTGTCAATTTTACATTGTATTTTTTTAAATGTAACTGCCTACTCCCAAACTGTCATTTGAAGTAAAACACATAGCCAAGTATTATTCTACACAATTTTTTTATTGTGCATTAAAAAAATAAAACAACAAAAAAATTAGACATGCTATCTGCTAATATGACTTAACAAAAAAGTGCATTCTATGCATCCAAAAATATAGAAAATATACCAAATCAAAATATTATTCAACCAAAAAAATTATGTCAAAGCAATAACTCCAAGGCCAATAATAAATAACACGTTATCTCCTCCGATTCCACAACATGGCTGGTTGATGATCAGCCATTCAGAAACGAACTAAAAAGCGCAAACTGAAAAGCGCTAAATGAAAAGCGCGAAATGAAAAGTGCAAAATGAAAAGCGCAAATCAACACTCACCAAACTTCTACTAACATGAAATTAGCAGAAGGAGCCCAAAGGGTGGCGCTAAAGAGCTGAAAAACAATGTAGTACGTCACTACGTTCATATTTGTTGGCCAACAATTGTGTGGCCGTGTGTATGCAAGACAATTTTGGGCCAACGCCCTTCGGACAAAAGTCCATGGTTTTATTGGCGGAAAATCCAATCGTGTGTACGAGGCTTTAGAAAACATGGGGCCCCATACAGCCTTCCTGACTGCCCCCCACCCCATGAGGTGCAGCAGACCAGTGGCACTGACTTTATCCGCCTACACCCCGAAATAAAAAAAAAAGTCCCTCCTCTGCTCCCACCTCCTTGGCCCCCCTGTTGCTGTGATGGGGCCCAGGGAAATGTAATTTAAGTCCTGGTAAGTGAGTAGGAGCAGGGGTGTGGTCTAGTAAAATCAATTTATTCTTTTAGGAAGAAATGAACAATAAAGCTGCCCCGGGTCCGCCTGTTTAGCTGATGAGGCCTGGGCCCAATACAACAGGACCAGTTGTACTGTTTTAACAGTGGCCCTGCTGGTGACCATTTTCTCTAGGATGAAAAGTAAAGGAAAATCCAAACTTTTGAGCTGCTAAAACCGGCCATAAACGGAGCTCATTTCTTTCCTGCAAACAGACAGTGCTGACAGGGGAATCCCTGCCGCTGAGCAATTATAGCTGCTTGCGATAATCGCAGGCGAATCCGGCTGGCTGGTTGTACTCAAGTTGAATGATCGATCATCTTGGTACATTCAGCCTGCCCAATAATGGTTTGATTCTCTGTCAGTTCAACTGTGTATGGTCGGCCTAGCATAACAGTTATACAGGGAAATCTTCTAATAGGGACATTTGTTCTGGTGACAACTGCTTTAGAGGAGCTTTCCTTTATTTTGAAGAGATTTCCTCTTACTTCCTGTTGTGTCTACAGCAGTTTCAAAAACTTTGGTGTGCTGTGCCATATTCTGTTGCAAATGCTAATGTTATTATCCTCAGTAGTTTTAACCCTTTTCTTATTCTATCCAAAGGATATAGTAGGCTGTAGATACACTATATTTTCAAAAGTATTGAGTTGTCTGCCTTTACATGCACATGAACTTTAATAGCATCCCAGTCTTAGTCTGTAGGGTTCAATATGGAGTTGGCCCACCCTTTGCAGCTCTAACAACTTCAACTCTTCTGGGAAGGCTGTCCACAAGGTTTTGGAGTGTGTCTATGGGAATGTTTGACTATTCTTCCAGAAGTGCATTTGTGAGGTCAGGCACTAATGTGGACGAGAAGGCCTGCCTCAAAGTGTCCACTCTAATTCATCCCAAAGGTGTTCTATCAGGTTGAGTTCAGGACTCTGTGCAGGCCAGTCAAGTTCCTCTACCCCAAACTTGCTCATCCATGTCTTTATGGACCTTGCTTTGTGCACTGGTCCGAATCATTTGGTGGAGGGGCGATTATGGTGTGGGGTTGTTTTTCAGAGGTTGGACTTGGTGCCTTTATTCCAGAGAAGAGAACTCCTAAGGTGTCAGCATACCAAGACATTTTGGGCAATTTCATGCTCCCAACTTTGTGGGAACAGTTTGGGGATGGCCTCTTCCTATTCCAACATGACTGTGCACCAGTGCACAAAGCAAGCTCCATAAAGACATGGATGAGCGAGTTTGGGGTGGAGGGACTTGACTGGCCTGCACAGAGTCCTGACCTAAACCCGATAGAACACCATTGGGATGAATTAGAGAAGAGACTGCCTTCTCGTTCAACATCAGTGCCTGACCTCACAAATACACTTCTGGAAGAATGGTCAAACATTCCCATAGACACACTCCTAAACCTTGTGGACAGTCTTCCCAGAAAAGTTAAAGCTGTTATAGCTGAAAAGGGTGGGCCAACTCAATATTGAACCCTACGGACTAAAGCCTCATACACACGGTTCGATTGTTGAACAACCGAGCGTCTGATTTTTGTCAAAAGGGCATGTGCCATGATCTTGTCTTGCATACTAACGTTACACAATTGTCGTGCCACAAACACGAACGTAGTGAGGTACTACGAGAAATTTCAGCTCTTGAGCGCCACCCTTTGTGCCCCTTCTGCTAATTTCGTGTTCGGTGAGCATTGATTCTGAGCATGCGCATTTGTACTTTCCACTTTTGTGTGATGGATTTGAGTACTGACCATACGAAAATCAGACGTGGAGCCGTTGTCCGCCGAAAATTTACTAGCCTGCCATCCAACATTTGTTGGCCGAAAATTGGACAACAATTGTTGTAAGGAGCGTACTAACGGTAAGAATTTCAGACAACGGTGTGTCAACAGACAATCCCCTTCCAACAATCGAACCGTGTGTACAAGGCTTTAGACTGGGATGCCATTAAATTTCTTGTGTGTTGAGGAAGGTATCCCAATACTTTTGACAACATAGTGTATACTTTAATGCTGCTTTTGGTACGGTTTATTTAAAAAATACACTGTTGATATATATGATGGCACGTCGGGAATTTATTTGAGCTATAACTAGGTAAGTACACTTTTTTTTCAGACTCAGCTGCTGTGCTTCTCTTCCTGCCAAAGACCTTGTTTTGAAAAGTACTGCATGTTCGGGAAATTTGCCTTGGTTTTACTTTGACTGATTTCCATAAGAATTAGAGAGCTCTATTAAAATGTCCCACCTCATCTCAAGAAAAAACATTGCTGTTTTAAAGTAACTTTTGCTCAATCATTTTAAGCTTTGGATAAAAGATTTGAGCAATTCTCCATAGGAAATGAGCGTGACTTTACAGGTGGTAATGGAATTAGAAAAAGCTACTGCAGAAACAATTAGCGATGGGAGCCAGAGTCAGTGGCCAGTGGAAAGTACAAGTCTGTGCTTAGAACTACAGAATATAAAAGAACAACATGGGCTTGGTTGGAAAATAAATTTAATTAAGTCAAGCTTCAGAAGAAAGAAATTTGACTGGAGAGCAAAGGTTTTTCCGCTTTTCAGGTCATTAGTGCTTTTAATCCACCATTCTTTTTTTGTACGGATTTCTAAAAGACGGTATAATTTCTTTAAAAATGTTTTTTTTCTTTCACAACATGATGCAGGACAACACAGCATAAGAGAAGTGCATTAACTGGGCTGGGTTAATTGGGAGTTATTTGAAGTAGATTTTTTGGAGGAGGGAACAGGGAACTCAATATGTAGAACCAATACTAGGTCAATTGAATCCACAGACTTTAACAAAAACAAAACTTTATTTCTATCTAAAATGTACTAAAAACATGATCCACTCAAGAGCCCGAGAACAAACGTTTGTTCATGGAATGTTCAATAATTTCTATGTACACAATATTTTTGTCTGAACTACCAGACTATATAATACTGATGATCCTGGCAAGAGAGGTCTTATAACAAATAAAGCATAGGTGTGCAATAACCTATGGCAATCAGTGCACCACAAATTGCTCTTCAGAGGGCACCACTAGTGTAAAAGAAGCACATTGTTTGCTGTCCTTTCACATAAATCATGTTTTTAAAGGCATTTTAAAATGTCAAGCTAAAGTACAGATGTATTAAAATGTTCTAAATTGGCTGCTGGACCTAGAACCAGCTGGAGAGGTTACACTGGAGGCAGTGGTGTATTTAGGTTTTGTTCTGGCCTAGGCCTGAATAAACTTGTGCACCCCCTAATTTAAATATGGTACACCCCTTTCTGTCAAGGTCACACCCCTTCCTGCTTAAGACCCACCCTGCCATCTGTAAACCACACCCCTTCCTCTTTAGGCCCCACCTTTTCCTCTTAAAGCTCACCCTCCAGTCTATTGGAAGGCAAACTCTGCATGAAGCACAGGTAATGCAGGTCAGAAGGAGGTCAAGTGCACCTGGCAGTGGATTCGGAATGATCCCTGAAACATCTCAAACTTATGTCAGAACAAATGCCAGTGCTAAGTGATAACATAGGAACTTTGTTGTGTTGGAAGTGCTCATATTCACCTGTTAAAAAACCCCTAAATGACATCACATTGGGCCAGCAGGTTTGGGCTAAATCCATATTTGTGGATTATTGGACATACAATGGTGATCTGACCACACAGGTACCACTTTTGGCTGTCAGTGCCACTTATCCCAGGAGGAACGCTGGGGATGGGGACCTGCCCAACTAATGTTCCATTTGATGGTGGTCATGTAAAATTCACAAACCGGTTTCATAGTCAAAAAATTAGGACTCAATCAGGCCAAAAATAACCCCAAAATATGTCAACACACAGAATGAAAGATCTTTAACCTGTGTATGTTTAATTACAATACATTTTGCTAAATAAAATGTTCCTATAGAGAAAAACCTAGCAGGTTGCAAAAAACATGAGCGAAAAAAGTACACTAAAAGTGTAGCATAAGCCAGTGGGGACTCTTTTCATGTGGGAGCCAGGAAGAGGCTGTTTTTTTGTGCGGAGGGGGGGCAGCTTTATTGTTGCCCCCTTGCAAAGTGCTATAGGGGCCTGGGCCTCATTAGCCTAGGCCAGGATACAGCATTGACTGGAGGGTGAGAGTATGAGTGCACTACACTGACAATATGGAGACTGATGGGGATTTAGGGTACTTGCACTTTATCCCACTACCTATGGTTCTGACTTTCAAAGGTGGGACGCCTGAGGTGGGGGAGTTGACCATTATGGGATCGGGAAGGGATGCATTGTTGGGGCTTGAATTGTTGTTTTTTTGTTTTGTTTTTTTGTTTTGTTGTTTTGGCTTCAATTAAAAAAAAAAAAAGAGTGTAAGTATTATACAGGGTTATGGTTGGGATTCAGGATGTGTTCATGGATTGTTGGTGCTGATACCTTTGACTAAATCACTGTGAAATTTATTGCTACCGGTATGCATTACTTACCCAGTGTTCTGTATTTACAAATTTTGTTATGCTGAATAAAAACTTTAAAAAAAAAAAACATTGGCTGCTGCACAACAATGCAATCTTCACATACCTTTTTGAGCTCATGGAAGCCCTGATCCACTGAGCTGCACTACCAGCTCAGTGGATCAGGGCTTCCATGAGCTCAAAAATGTGAAGATTGCATTGTTAAGACTGCATGACAGTGTTCATTTAGATAACTCTAGGAACAATATACATCGGGTGTACCCTTAAGGACTTGGCAACGGCCCTGGAAGAATCTGATTATGGATCACAGTACCTTTCTAAAGGAGGGAAAAACTTGCCAGCCCTTGTATAGTATATCTCCATGTTGGTACCCTTGCTCTCTGTGTGGAAGACAAGATCTCTTTGCAGTGGTCTGACATGCCCCTGGTGAGTCAGAATTATAGCTTTCCAAATCTCATGTTCCTTGTTTTTTGGAGAACAAAAGGTTTGATTCAGCAGAGGGTGTGTTGAAACACTCCAGAGAGACCACTGCCTTCACACAACTCTACCTCTTTACAGCATTCCCACTGACAGCTGAATGTATAAAAAAGAATGCTGGCAATGAAAAATAAGCAGAAAAAAATGTGTGCCCCCCCCCCCCCCCCCAATCCATACCAGGCCCTTTAGGTCTGGTATGGTTTTTAGGGGAACCCCACGCCAAGTGTAAAAGAAAACTGGCGTGGGGTCCCCCCCAAAATCCATACCAGACCCTTATCTGACCATGCAGCCCGTCAGGTCAGGAAAGGCTAACTCGTTTCTCCCCCCACCCTCTCCTGAACCATACCAGGCCACATGCCCTCAACATGGGGGGCCTACTTTAGGGCAGGAGCAGTGCAGGCTATTCTTCACACAGAATTTAAATTGGTTTTTCAACCAATTTAAATTTTAATCTTTTTTCTGATCATTTTTCAACCAATTTAAATTCTAATCTTTCTGAAAAATTGGAATTCCTTAGACAATTAAGAAACAAATGAAATTTAATGAAAATGAAACAAAAAAAAACAAGTTTTTCTGTTCTGCACATGTCTTATTAGTGGTGGAGAGCCACGGTTTCAGCAGAAAACGAGCAACAAAACGCTTGTAAAACGCTCAATTCAATTTTTTCTATTGAACTCTATGGGGCCAAAAATGCTTGTAATCTGTCAAAAAGAAGCTCATGTAATTTTTTGACCGACAGGTGTTTTGCGTCAGGGGACAGAACGCTCATATGTCAACAGGGGCCATTGAAATGAATGGGATTTGGCTTGTTGGGCGTTCTTGAGCTTCACAGCTGAGCAATTTTCAAGCTGAAAATCGCTTGGATGTGAACGGGGGCGTAAAGCTTACAGCAAAAGTTTTTGAATTCTGCCCCATAAAACACACAATTCAGTTGTTGCCTAGCTTTTGCAGGGATGGACTAATTTAATTATAAGATAATATATCTGACAGATTATGGCATCAATGTAGCATTGTTGTAGCATTCATGATAGAACCTTGCCTAGTTGCTTTTGTAATGACATGACACAACAGCAGGTTCTACAGTGTCAGAGATCAGGTCACAACTCCAAACCCATTTGCTTTTTTTTGCTATTTAGGACATCTTCATCAGGATAATTCTGATATTTGTGATACTTATTTCTACTTCAGGTTCCTCATACTCTTGTCTGGGGTAGGCAGTCCCAGAGTTGTCATGCAAGGATTCATCGGGTAGAGGGGAGTTCTGACTCTGTTGTAGTCTGCACACCTGATCCCAGTTATGAAGTTGCTGTTTTGCAAAAGTATTCTCCTCTCGTGGACTTTACTAGTAATTATTTAGAATCTTTGGCACCACTTCTGCTTTTATTGTAGCCCACCCATCTTTGTGGCTTGGATGATAGTGGAATTGATGTTGCTTTGCTTGGGAGAATTGGCTTAGGAGCTCTCATCTCACATGTCCACCACTGGCACCACCAGGCCACAACACCACCTTTAGGTTTTCAATGAAGCCTTGCTATCAAATCTGGGAGTACTGTGATTTTGTTTGTTTAGGAAAAAATACATACTCATGTGCGCTCTATCAGCTTGTCAGAGAGAGTGTGGGCAAATTAAAAAACTCTCTTTCACAGGAAGTCCATGTGTGGAAGTTCATGTGCAGCACAAGATATGGTGGTGATCTCAGGTATGCTGACTGTGGATGACTGCTGGCTCGTAACAAGCTAGAAGGGGAACTGTAGAATGCAAGGCACAAAGGAGAGAACTCACAGGATCATAGATATGTCAGCGCATGTGGGATAATATAAGAGGTTCATCCACTCCTAGGGGAAGGTGGTCAGCTCGCAGATGGAGAGGCAGCTGATGATCTGGCTACGCTGGTGGCTCCCAGTGCTTCCAGCCACTCAGAATGGCTCAGAGGTGGCAGTACACGTCACTTCCGGTTGAAGAGAAAGTGGGGAGGAGCGTGTGCTCGGAATATGCGTACTCCTTCATCAGGCAAAACCAGAAGTGATGTGTACCGCCTCCCCTGAGCCGTTCTGAGTGCCTAGAAGTGTTGGGAGCCACCAGCACAGCCGGATCACCAGCTGCCTTTCCATCAGCGAGCTGACCACCCATCCCTAGGAGTGGATGAACCTCTTATATTATCCCACATGCGTTGACAAATCTATGATCCTGTGAGTTCCCATTTGTCTGTCTTAAAATAAAATACTTTAATTTTGCTGCACTTAGATGCCGCTGCTCTTCTTTGTATTTTGTTTAACTACTTCCGGATCACCCACCGCACATATACTGTGGCAGGGCGGCCCGCCTGCACGAAACAACGTTCGTTGTTCGCCCCCCCCCCCCGTGTGGGAGCGCACGCCGCCGGCGACCCGCTACCGATGTGATTGAACACAGCGGGAGCCAATCAGCTGAGCCGGCGGCTGAGATTGCCAGCCGCGATTGTTTTTGGGAATGACAGAACAGAGGTCTGCCTATGTAAACATGGAAGACCGTTGTTCGGTCAGACAGGGAGAGAGAGATCTGTGATTTCTACTAATTAGGAACACAGATCTCTCTCTTTGTCCAGTGACAGCATCCCCCACACAGTTAGAAATCACTCCCAGGGAACACATTTGTCAACCCCATTCTCTGCCAGTGTCATTTATAGTGTCAGTGCATTTTTTTTTACACTGATCACTGTATTGGTGTCACTAGTGCCCAAAAAGTGTCACTTAGTGTTCAATGTCGCAGTACCGCTAAAACTCGCTGATCGCCGCCATTACTAGTAAAAAATTTTAAAAAATTAAAAAGTCCCTAAACCTACCCCATAGATTGTAGATAACTTTTGTGCAAAACAATCAATCTACGCTAGTTAGGATTTTTTAAAAATGGATATGTTTTATAGCAAAGGGTAAAAAATATTGTTTTTTTTTTCAAACTTGTTTATAGCGCAAAGAATAAAACACCACCAAAAGAAAGTTTTATTTGTGGGAAAATAAGGACATCAATTTTGTTTGGATACAATGTTGCACGACCGCGCAACTGTCAGTCAAAGTACCGCAGTGCCGTAACGCAAAAAATGGCCTGGTCTTTAAGGGGGTGAATCCTTCCGGGGCTGAAGTGGTTAAATGGTGATATGGTCTTTTTTTAACCAAGAAATAGTTTTGCATCCAAATTACAAGCTAAAAACAAAACTTTTGACATGAACAGCTGATTTTTATATTGAAAAAAAACAAGGGTACAACTCACGCACTCTGCTGCTCACTATATAATGATTATATAGCTGTATTAATTCTTAGCATAAGACTTCCATCTGCCCAACATGAGTCCCTGAAGCATGGAAACACTGAATCCAATTATGATTCACTGTGGGAAGCAGCATCTGACCTTCCTTATAGCAGCTTTTCTATTGCTTAGACTTTAAACCAAACAAAACCTTTAAGCAAATTCTACACTATGGCATTGTTCCCTCACCAATAAACTATTCACGAAACATTAGAAATGATCTGTGTTATTTTAAACAATTACACAATATCAGTAACTTGCCCACCACTTAATCTGTTAAACACATGCATTGTAATGCCAAAGTTCTATGGTTTTCAAATAACGCAAATAGACTTTCCAGTAACTCTTGCCAGGGAGCTGTAATAACCATGGAAGCCTATGTGACTGCTAAAGAGTCCAGAATATGAGCTAGAGGCAGGGTCATATTAAAAATGAAGCAAGAGGTACACTATGGGGGTTATTTACTAAAGGCAAATCCACTTTGCACTGCAAGTGCACTTGGAAATGCAGTCGCTGTAGATCCGAGGGGGACATGCAAGGAAAATAAAAAAACAGAATTTTAGCTTGCACATGATTGGATGATAAAATCAGCAGAGCTTCCCCTCATTTCAGATCTACCCCTCAGATCTACAGCGACTGAACTTCCAAGTGCACTTGTAGTGCAAAGTGGATTTGCCTTTCGTAAATAACCCCCTCTGTCTCCAATTGCACTGGGATAGGGATTTTGAAGAAATGCATGCTTGTCATGCTGTATAGGTAACTATATCCCCGGCCCCACTGGCCTAGGAAACCAAAAGGCCACTCATTTTAAAAATGTATACTTATAATTATCAAATACATGAGGTCATTGTTGATATGTAGGCTGCACTGTGTAGCCTTGCTTATGATCTTAAAGCATATGATAAGCTAAAATAACAAAACAAAAAATCCAGTACATCTCTAAAATACACTATATTATCAAAAGTATTGGATGCCTGCCTTTACACGCACATGAACTTTAACCGCTTCAGCCCCGGAAATTTTTAACCCCTTCAAGAGCACTTTTTGCGATTCGGCACTGCGTCGCTTTAACTGACAATTGCGCAGTCGTGCGACAATGCACCCAAACAAAATTGACGTCCTTTTATTCCCACAAATAGAGCTTTCTTTTGGTGGTATTTGATCACCTCTGAGGTTTTTATTTTTTGCGCTATAAACAAAAAAAGAGCGACAATTTTGAAAAAAAAGCAATATTTTTTTACTTTTTGCTATAATAAATATCCCCCAAAAATATATTAAAAAAAAAACAAAACACATTTTTTCCTCAGTTTAGGCCGATATGTATTCTTCTACATATTTTTGGAAAAAAAAAGCGCAATAAGCATATATAGATTGGTTTGCACAAAAGTTATAGCGTCTACAAAATAGGGGATAGTTTTATGGCATTTTTATAATTAATTCTTTTTTTTACTAGTAATGGCGGCGATCTGTGATTTTTATCATGACTGCGACATTATGGCGGAGACATCGGACACTTTTGACACTATTTTGGGACCATGGTCATTTATACAGCGATCAGTGCTATAAAAATGCACTGATTTCTGTGTAAATTACACTGGCAGGGAAGGGGTTAACCACTAGGGGGCGATCAAGGGGTTAAGTGTGTCCTAGGGAGTGATTCTAACTGTAGGGGGGGTGGGCTTCAACTCACCCATGACAGGGAGCAGTGATCTCTATCATGTCACAAGGCACAACGGGGAAATGCCTTGTTTACATAGGCACTTCCCTGTTCTGTGGCTCCGTGACACGATCGCTGGGAGACCGGCAGACATCGAGTCCACCGGTCCCGCGGGCGTGGTCACGCTGTACACGGCGGACGCTCACGTGCATGTGCCCGCTAGCCCCGCCAATTAAAGGGGAAGTACAGGTACGCCCATTTGCCCACCACTGCCATTGTGCCATTGTATATCGGCGTGCAGCGTTCAGCAAGTGGTTAATAGCATCCCAGTCTTAGTTCGTAGGGTTCAATATTGAGTTGGCCCACTCTTTGCAGCTATAACAGCTTCAACTCTTCTGAGAAGGCTGTCCACAAGGTTTAGGAGTGTGAGTATGGGAATGTTTGACCATTCTTCTAGAAGCGCATTTGTGAGTGCGGGCACTGATGTTGGACGAGAAGGCCTTGCCCACAATCTCCTCTCTAATTCATCCCAAAGGTGGGACTCTGTGCCAGTCAAGTTCCTCCATCCCAAACTCGCTTATTCATGTCTTTATAGACCTTGGTTTGTGCACTGGTCCAAATCATTTGGTGGAGGGGGGTTATGGTGTGGGGTTGTTTTTCAAGGGTTGGGCTTGGCCCCTTAGTTCCAGTGACGGGAAGACTTAAGGTGTCAGCATACCAAGACATTCTGGACAATTTCATGCTCCCAACTATGTGGGAACAGTTTGGGGTGGCCTCTTCCTGTTCCAAATGACTGTGCACCAGTGCACAAAGCAAAGTCCATAAAGACATGGATGAGTGAGTTTGGGGTGGAGGAACTTGACTGACCTGCACAGAGTCCTGACCCCAATCTATAATACCTTTGGGATGAATTTGAGAGGGGGCTGCGAGCCAGGCCTTCTCGTCCAACATCATTGCCTGACTTCACAAATGCGCTTCTGGAAGAATGGTCAAACATCCCCATAAACACACTCCTAAACCTTGTGGACAGCCTTCCCAGAAGAGTTGAAGCTGTTATAGCTGCAAAGGGTGGGCCAACTCCATATTAAATCCTACGGACTAATGCCCCGTACACACGGTCGGATTTTCCGACAGAAAATGTGTGATAGGACCTTGTTGTCGGAAATTCCGACCGTGTGTAGGCTCCATCACACATTTTCCATCGGATTTTCCGACACACAAAGTTTGAGAGCAGGATATAAAATTTTCCGACAACAAAATCTGTTGTCGGAAATTCCGATCGTGTGTACACAAATCCGACGGACAAAGTGCCACGCATGCTCAGAATAAATAAAGAGATGAAAGCTATTGGCCACTGCCCCGTTTATAGTCCCAATGTACGTGTTTTACGTCACCGCGTTTAGAACGATCGGATTTTCCGACAACTTTGTGTGACCGTGTGTATACAAGACAAGTTTGAGCCAACATCTGTCGGAAAAAATCCATGGATTTTGTTGTCGGAATGTCCGAACAAAGTCCGACCGTGTGTACGGGGCATAAGACTGGCATTAAAGTTCATGTGCGTGTAAAGGCAGGTGTTCCAATACTTTTGACAATATAGTATACATTTCCGTGTGTTTTCTCCCTTTAACGACACTGGAAGTACAGAATAATAAATAATTATCTGCCAGAAATGCACTTTGCTTCTAAATCCTGTTATAGGCTGACAACACATAGCATGTTTGTGGACAGAGTGGTGTCACTCCTGCCTAGAGTATTTTGCTAAACTAATCAACCACCCCCAGTCTCAGATCTGTACACCAAAAAGGCCAATCATTCTGTAGTCCATGATAAGAACAGGGAGGGATAATCAGACTCTCCAAGGACAGCTCTGAATTTCTGACAAGATCAGTAGGTATTGTTTTGCACTTAACAAACAGATATAACACAATTCTTCCAATGGTATCTTTACCAGACCAAACGGGAGCCGATAAGAGAAGTTTTACATCATAAATCAATATTTGACAATGTGACGAGTCTCTAAGAACCTATGATATTTTCTCAAGAATTCTAGTCTCACAAGGTTTATGCCAAGTTGTTTGAAATAGAAAAATCAATGTACGCTAATGAACTTGCTTTACATCAGTATTGTTGATTTTTGTCCTGGGCCCACTTATGTCTTAAAGCGGAGTTCCACCCTAAGGGCCAGTTCACACCATAGAAACGCAGTACGGAAGCGTTCCAGGTGCTTTTCTGCATGTGCGTTCCAGTGCGTTTTTGATGTGTTTTTGGTGCATTTTTGATGCAGTCCAGTGCTTTTTTCCCCCCTCTTTTTTCTTAACCTTAAATAAGGACAAGTATGTTGCAGTGCGTTTTTGGTGCATTTAGGTGCGTTCCGGTGCGTTCCAGTGCATTTTTGATGCGTTTTACAGCGTTCCAGTACAGTCCAGTGCAGAAAAAATGCAGCATGTTCTACTTTTTTTTCTGCAACTGGAACGCACTGGAACTGCAAGCACTGGTGTGAACTATGTCATTGAAAACCATATAACCTACTTTCCATGCGTTTTTGATGCAGAAAAAAATGCACTGAACTGCATGTGGTGTGAACTGGTCCTAAAAAAAATGTTCCCATTAATCACGTCAGCCCCGGACCGTTTGGCTGGCCAAAGACCAGAGCATTTTTTGCGATTCGGCACTGCGTTGTTTTAACTGAGAATTGCACGGTCGTGCGACGTTGCAAAACTGACGTCCTTTTTTCCCCACAAATAGAGTTTTCTTTTGGTGGTATTTGATCATCTCTGCGGTTTTTATTTTTTGCGCTATAAACAAAAAAAGAGCATCAATTTTGAAAAAAATGCAATTTTTTTACTTTTTGCCATAATAAATATCCCCCAAAAATATTTAAAAAAACACATTTTTTTTCCTCATTTTAGGCCAATATGTATTCTTCTACATATTTTTGGTAAAAAATCGCAATAAGCGTTTATTGATTGGTTTGCGCAAAAGTTATAGCGTCTACAAAATAGGGGATAGTTTTATGGCATTTCTATTAATATTTTTTTTTTTACTAGTAATGGCAGCGATTTTTATCATGACTGCGACATTATGACGGACAGATCGGACACTTTTGGCGCTATTTTGGGACCATTCACCTTTATACAGCGATCAGTGCGAATAAAAATGCACTGATTACTGTGTAAATGTGACTGCCAGTGAAGGGGTTAACCAGTAGGGGGCGCTGCAGGGGTTAAGTGTGTCCTAGGGAGTGATTCTAACTGTAGGGGGGATGGGCTACGTGTGACACAACACTGATCACTGCTCCCGATTACAGGGAGCGGTGATCAGTGTCCTGTCACTAGGAAGAATGGGGAAATGCTTGTTTACATGAGCATTTCCCCCCGTTGTTCCTCTCTGTGAGATGATCGCGGGTATCCCTGTGGACATCGAATCCGTGGGACCCACGATCACACTCATGGAGCTCGCGGCGGGCGGGACAACAATGCCGCATCTTAAAGGGCAACATACAGGTACGTTAATATGCCTGTGCGTGCCCTTCTGCCGATGTATATCGGCGTGAGTCGGTCGGCAAGGGGTTAAAAGACTCCTTTTAACCTAAAAACAAACATTTGGAGTAAAAAAATGCTTTTATACTTACCAGAAAGGCCCTGTTGCTATGTAGTCCACGTAATCTGCCACTTCCTAGTCCGCGGAGCTCCTCGTGACTTCCTTCCTCGCTTGTGCTCCTAGGGAATGATGACACATCATTTCCCAGGAGTCTGTGGGCAGTACTGTGCTCAAAAATCATGCCGCCGTTGATTCTCGCATGCGCAAGATCGAGAGGTGCATGCCAGCACCTCTCCATCTTATTAGGTTACCCAGCATGCACCTCTCCAAAGCTATTCCAGGAAGCGATCTCGATTGGGCTTCACATGCCCAATCTCATGATGGAAACAGCCACAAATGGAGGCATCAAAGTGAACAGTAAGCAATGTATATTTTTTAACAATTGATCAAGATCAATGTATACTCTTTTTGAAATTTCATTAGTATAATGAAATAATGCTAGGATACAATTTACAAAAAATTTTTTTTTTTCACCGGAACTCCGCTTTAAAGTGGAAATAAACTGCCAGATGTAAGGGGGATTAAACTCTTGCCCTAATGTGCATGTATGCACAGCATGCTTGCACATTATAGCAGACTTACCTGTAAGTTTGCCCTCCCTCACTGCTCCTTCCACCCCCCAAAAAAGCTAGAAAAAAGGGGAAGGTTTTTTTTATGGCAGAATAGACGTACACATTGTTTTTTTTTTTGGTAAAAAAGCTCTACCTTCTAGCATTCTTTTAAAATTCAGTTGCACTTTAAAGTGGTCCAGGGAAGAGAGTGCCGCTGTTTCCACCATGTCCAGTAAGGAAGGAGAGAGTGGAGAAAGCCTTGCTCTTGGGTGCAGCACTGGATTGAGATGGGACTCTAATAAGTATAAGGGGGGGGGCTGGACAAGGAAAGTTTTTTTTAATCTTAATGTGTGGAATGCATTAAAATAAAAAGCTTTCTCCCCTTTCAACCACTTTAAATTATATCCCTACTCGGGTTAATTTAACATTTTGCACAGATACATTAAAATAACCTTTGAAAGGAAACCCAAGGTGTGTCTGATCTGTCTCTTAATATAGAAAAGATGGGGGGGGGGGGACTTACTCTCTGGGTTTTGTGCTCATGAGAATCCTCAGAGGTTTTCTGCTGTTTAAGCAAGTCCTCAGAAAACAATCCACTTCATGGAACGGCCTCAGGAAAACAAGGTCACCGTTTACAGCGTAGATTTTTTTCCCGATTGCCATTCCTGACAACTGGAAGCAAAGAGGACAGAAATAGTTCTTTTACTTCACAATAAAAAAGGGTTCAATGTGTTACAACAACAAAATACTGCAGCTGTGAATTCCCTGCTACATTAAGCAAGATAATTGCTGTTACACTTCAAGATTTTTCTCTTATTGAACAGCGCAATAAATTTTAACTGATAAGCTGGATAAGATGAAATATATCTGGCTTCTACTGAACGGGAAAATATGAATCATTTACAAAATAGGCAAAATTTATTTCTGATTAGTTTATATGTTCAGAGGATGTAAATTATTCTGAGATGGAAATCTCCCTTTCACACTGGGGCGGTTTGCAGGCGTTATTGCGCTAAAAATAGCGCCTGCAAACCGCCCCTAAACAGCCTCCGCTGTTTGTTCAGTGTGAAAGCCTGAGGGCTTTCACACTGAAGCGGTGCGCTGGCAGAAGAAGAAAAAAATCTCCTGTCAGCCGCATCTTTGGAGCGGTGAAGGAGCGGTGTATTCACCGCTCCTAAACCGCTCCTGCCCATTGAAATCAATGGGACAGCGCGGCTATACCGCGGTAATACCGCGGCTATAGCCGCGCTATACGAGGGGTTTTAACCCTTTTTCGGCCGCCAGCGGGGGGTTAAAACCGCACCGCTAGCGGCCGAATACCGCGGTAAAACATAGCTAAAAATAGCGCTGTTTTACCGCCGACGCCCCCTACCGCCCCAGTGTGAAAGGGGCCTAAATGGTAGACAGTTTTTGCTTACTAAGCAAGGTTCCTCAGACAAACATCTGTGGCTAGTTTAGGCTCCTTCTTTAGGCCCCTTTCACACGGGGCAGGCAAAATCTCTAAATGGTAGACATTTTTTGTTTACTAAGAATGGTTCCTCAGACAAACATCTGTGGCTAGTTTAGATCCCTTCCACATGAGCAGGCTCCATCGGAGTCCGCCTACTCAGTAGGGAATCTGTCCACTGATCCTCACTGATCCGGCGGATAGCTGGTCCATGTTTTCTCCGCTTATGCAGAGCGAACACAGACACAGCCAGCTCTCCTTTATGTGAAGTCGGATGTAAACGAATCTCCTATCCATTTACACCCGACTGCCATCTGATCAACCAGACAGATGGGGAACGGATCCCCATCTGTCTGGACAACGTGGGCTGTAAATACATCTCTGACTCCACTGTAGCTGACCACACACATTTCACTCTCAAAGTACAATCTGCTTAAGAGTAAGTAAAGAATTAAACATTCTATAGAAATTTAAAAAAATGTAAAGTAGAATGTTACCTCAGCATTAGATCCTCGTTCAATGTATTTTACTATAGGTACTTTATTTTTATCCTCCAAGCCAAAGCCATAGCTTCCATCACTGGGCTTTATCTGCAAAACAACAAATATCATTGTTTTTTCGTTGTAATAGAAGCAGGCACATCTTTAGATAATAAAGTTACCAGCAGACAAAGATGCACAAATCTAGTCAAAATGACATATAGCCACCCTAGAATGAACATTAAACAGCCATATTCAGTAAGACATGTACTTAAAAAAAGTACCTTAATAAATGCATAACACTACGTTTGACTGTTTGTGCTCTAGTTGTCCAACAATCATCATTTGAATCTGTTGGCTATTAACCAGTGACATGGAACTCCCAGTGTTGCTCAGGCCCCCAAAATGCTATCTATGTCACTCTTGTGATTGCAAAGCTTGACTGGGAAACACTTCCTATGTGCCCTGATGTTGTCAAAGATATAAGTAGCACAAGCGGGAAAGAGTGAGCAGGGAAATGCCGTGACATCCTAGGCTATGAGGCTGTGTGTTTTTATTGATGGGCACAATGTAGGGAGACAAAGGCTCAAGTCCCTGCATGCAAGAGTGACTCCATTAAACACTCTACAAGAGAAAGGTGCCACAGTGAAACAGGAGACATGGGACAGTGGCCGTGGCACTAGCTTCAGCTGAGACATGGATTAAAAGGTAAAGAAGTTGCATACTCAGTAAGTGATTAAATCGATTGCTGAAGGGTTAAGGTTATCAAACTGAGGGTTTAATACCACTTTAAAGTATTATTGATCCAGTTGTTTATTTGCACCTCAACATTGGTTAGAAGCATGTACTTAAAGTGAGTGTAAAGGTTTGCATTTCTTAGTTTTTTTTTAGATAACAAACATGTTATACTTACCTGCTCTGTGTAAGGGTTTTGCACAGAGCAGCCCCGATCCTCCTCTTCTGGGGTGCCCCGGTGGCAGCACTCCTGGCCCCTCCTCTTCATCTCACAAGTTCCAGTGCTGGGTTCATTGACACAGACAGCAGGACTCAGCCCCACCCCCTGCTCTTGTGTCACTGGATTCGATTGACAGCAGCAGGAACCAATGGCTCTTGCTGCTATCAATCTATCCAATGAGGACAGGGACAGCGGCTGGAGCTGCTGGGCTTGTGCTCGTTGCTGGAACGAACAAGTTCAGGTAAGAAAAAAAGGGGGGGGGGGGTTCTGGGGGGCAGCTGCAGCACAGAAGGTTTTTCACCTTAATGCAAAGAATGCATTAAGGTGAGAAACCTTGAGACTTTACAACCCCTTTAACATCTAAGTACTCCTAACTTTCTCCAACCAGATAGCTCAAATTGCAGTGTGAGTACTTACCAAGAGAGATTTAGCGATAACATTCTCCACAATCTTAAGGTCATGTTTCATGAGTCTGTGCTTCATATTGGAACCCTCCATTTCCTCATCAGAGAAGAATCGAAACAACAGAGGCTCATCTTTGAACTCACTCTTCTCCAATACTAAACAGGTGTAGATCCAAGAAATGAAAAAGAAAAATAACATAGGCAGTGTAGACAGCTGTAGCTATTGTGTAACATAAAGGTGAAAAAGTAATTGTGTAGAATAATATTTAAATAGAAATGTTCAGCACATTTTGACCTAATTAAAAATGCAAGAACCATTGAAAAAACACACAGATGCACACACACACCTCAACACGTACTAGGTAGAACTTCTACATAGCCATGGATCTTCTATACCCTTTTAAGTCTTAAGAAAATAGCAAGGCCTCTGCTTCTGACTTCTTTTGAAAATGCTGTTAGCATAACTGTCATGCTGATAACAAAGGCTTTAATACTTTCTGAGTCATACTGAAGTAGAATAAGTATGGAGATCAGATGTCCTGATTTCATTTGTGGCATGCATGCTTCAGGTAACAAAATGTTAAAACCAGAGAAAGTCGGAAAACTAGCATTTTTTTGAAGG
Organism: Aquarana catesbeiana; assembly: GCF_042186555.1. Classification (NCBI taxonomy): domain Eukaryota; kingdom Metazoa; phylum Chordata; class Amphibia; order Anura; family Ranidae; genus Aquarana; species Aquarana catesbeiana. Next base: position 532,896,515 of record NC_133328.1, on the reverse strand, counting down.
ATGGCTGCAATGTACCCCCCACCCCCTATATATTTATTTAAAATCCACTTGGACAGCCACCCTAAACCTGGTCAAATATGGTCTCCTTTTATTCTGACATTTCATCAATGATGCAGAAGAGAAGAAATTTGGGGTCTCCATATGATGGGCCATCACGTTTGACACAGTTTTTTCTTTTTGGTGGTCTACAAGAAATCTTGTGCCATTAATATTCTATTGGGTTGGCAGTTACATAATTTCTTTTTAGAAATGCATTGCAATTAGAATGCTTTATTTTAGTTTCATTGGATATATAGAACCTATTTTGTTGGACATCTTTGCCTGTCTATTTAAGAATAAATAAGTGTGCCCATTTCAGGCATTGGGGTCTGGGCATGAGGCACAAAAATGTAATACCTTGCATTCCACTATTAAAGAGGCATTAAAACCAGAGGTGTCAAAACGGCTTCAATATAGACTGGGCTCCGTATGTTAAGGAATCATCCTCACATCTGATTCTTCCCTGCTTTAAACCCATTCTTCTGGGAGTCTTTGAAATCACAAACTATTCTCTTGCTAGTTTTCATAAATGGTACCAATGGAATGGCACAACTACTGAACAATGGAGGTTTTCATCTCATGCAGCCCTTGTTTTCTCCCAAGATGTGGACCAGCAGTGGCATATTTTTAAACTTAAGGTAAAGTTAGAACTGTAGCTCATCCATCCTTTGAATACTATCATATCTGAAACTAACGTAAGACTCATGCACACTACTAATCAGGATATACAGAATTTAAATTCAATAAAACATGTGCATTTAGATGTATTTACCACCAAGTTTTTGGCTACCCATTTATGATGGCGATATCTACCCCCCAAAGATTTCCATGTTGAAGGAGTGCACATATTAAAGCCAACATAAAATTCTGTTTTAAGACGATATAATCTGCTTTAATTATAACTTGTAAGTATGTATACACCTTGCTTTAATTATTACCTTGTACACCAAATTTACTGACATACAGGAAAATATATTAATATCTAAAGTATCACGTTCAGGGCTGGATTTCCATTACTAGAGCCTCTAAACACACAACTTCTGGCACCCTAACCAACACCCCTCTTTTAAGGTTAATCTTAGAACATTTTCTTTAAATGTTCCTAACAAGGTTTATAATATTGTGAGAGTGTGTTATTAACGTTATATAAGATGAATGTATTTCTACTGATGATAATGCTAAAAAAAAAAAAAATGGCAACCAGTATTGATACATAAACAAGGTTCTTCTTTGCCTCTGCCACCTATAAACACATGCCTATTGTGTCTATTAGTAAATGTGTATCCCACCACACTGCATTTGCTTTAATCCATGTAGACTATTGCCTCATAATTCAGCTGCTTTACATTCTGCATTGTACAATTAAGATATAAGAGAATAAATCCATTGTCTTACCATGATGCATGAATCCATTATCACATAGTGCCACACCAAGAATGATGGCTTCTTCTCTTGTCCGGCAGTCTCCCTGCAATAATTCATACGAAATAACAGTAACTGATATATTTAGCATGCAGCTATCTAAAAATGTTAGGATAAAATACAATTTTATATCACATGAGCAATAGCTCATGTTTTATAAGACAAATATTACTAGATGCAGTAAGACCAACATATTAAACCAACATATTAAAGGTTAATTATAAACCTTAACCACTTCAATACTGGGCACTTTAGCCCCCTTCCTTCCCAGACCAATTTTCAGCTTTCAGCGCTTTCCCACTTTGAATAACAATTGCGCGGTCATATAACACTGTACCCAAATGAAATTTTTATCATTTTTTTCACGCAAATAGAGCTTTTTTTTGGTGGTATTTAATCACCGCTGGTGTTTTTATTTTTTACGCTACAAATAAAAAAAGACTGAAAATTTTCCAAAAAAAATGCATTTTTTGTAGTTTATGCAAATAAGTAATTTCTTTTGATAAATTTTGACCAAAAATTATGCTGCTACATTTCTTTGGTAAAAATAACCCAAATCAGTGTTTATTTGGTGTTGGCAGTGATGGGGGACAGACAGATTGGTGCTTGGTGTACTTTGTCGGTGGGGAGACCTGTCACAGAGGCACGCGTCTCTGTTTACATTGTGACGGCTGTGATTGGACACAGCCATCAGGTGATCAGGAGGGCCAATCACAGCACCCATATCCCTATCTCTGCTCAGCTGGATCCTGTGATCAGCACTTGTTCTGAGGGACGTTCCTGAACGTCCATTCAGAATGAGGAAAGGACCACCCAGCCGTTTATATGCAGTGGTCGGGAAGTAGTTAAAGCAAAACTTGTATTATATTGAAGCTTACTAGTCCTTAAATGTTGTGTCTGCAATTGTTTTCTTTTTACAGCCTAAGAACATTTTCAGCAAGTACAGGAAATACCCATTGATCTTGCTGGAAATGCAGTGTCCATGTCAATTCTGTGACCTGAAACGAAAGAACAATCATTCCTATTTTTACAAGCCCCATCAGTCTACCATGTAACAGAGATTTGCAAAGTCAGACATATGTGATAACCATGGCTGCCCTTATAGATACAATGGAGAAATTAGTGTGGACACGAAGAGACGGAAAGTTTGTTATATGCCAGATTACCAGGTGAAAATAAGAGAAAAAGAAAGCTTGAAAAAAAGAAAACCAATGCAGATACCTCATCTAAGGACTAGTAAGCTGCAATGTATTACCTCTTTAGTTTTTTGGTTTTAATGCTTTACAAGTTTACAGTGGTTTTAACCCTCCCCCATGCTACTAAAAATAGGGATTATTTTTCACTGTCTGTGTTTCCTTTCTGTTCTGGTAACCACGCAGAGAACGTAGTAAGTTAAAATATCATCAGTGGCAAAACAGACAGCAATAAGAACCCAACAGAGGGTCCAACCCTTACATGTGCTATCCAAAACTATTCTGCATTAAAGCTGCATGAAGAAACAAGTCAAAGTGCCTATCACCCCTCCTATTACACTGGCTTACTGCATGTGTCATACTGTAAGGAAGGAAACCCCTGCTCTGGGTTATATTTAAAGTGTTTGTATAGCCAAAACTTTTATTTTAGTTTTAGATAGAGTAGGGAAAGGGTTAAAACCTCCATCAGCCTGTTTTTTGTTGTCGAGATCTCTGCTGGGAAGATTTCCTTTCACTTCTTGCCCCGGATAGACCACAGGAAATAAGAAGAAATCTCCACAAATTAGGTGAATTCCCATCTAAGGGCCGGTTCACACTGCTGTGCTGTCAGACATCGGATGTGATTCGCACCGCACTGCGGTACAAATCAAGTGCGATCTCTGTGTGATGCAAACTTAGCCATACAAATTGTATGGCTGAATTTGCATCGCATTCAGACCACTCAGACCCTTTTTTTGGTCCGCAGCAAAATCGGATCCGATTCCTGTCTGAATTTTCAGTTTGCCCTGCGATATGCGAACCGATTTGGGGGTGTCATTAGCTTTCTACTGACACTCCCAGCAGTTCGCATATCGCAGTGTGAACTGCCTGTGAGTTGTATGCGATGCGGGAACCCGCACTGGATTTGCAGGGTTCCTGCATCGCTGCAGTGTGAACCGGCCCTTAGATAGATATCATGGGAACATTTGTTCCCAATGGGAGATTTCCCTTTACCTTTTGCAGTGACACTGGTCTCCAGGACAAAGAGAGGGGTGAATCTCCTTAGTAGGGGCACAAACAGCAATAAAAACTCGACAAAATGTCTATCCCACCCCCACTCTATCCAAAACTCAAAAAAAAAAGTCTACATACAATTTAGGGTTAGCTGCTAGATTTTTTTTACAAAGATTATTATTACCACAGTTTAAAAAAAAAAGATATGCAGTAACTTCACATCTAGGCATCCCGGATCGCGGGCAGAATTGCTGAGATTCTGCCCACGATCCCAAATCGCCGCAAATCGCGGGACGCGCTCGCGATCCCGTCACTTTCAATGGCACCTGATCGTGGTGCGATTTTGCCGTGATTGTCGTCCGATGAATCGCGGTAAAATCATGCAAACAGGATTGCGGGGCGCCTGTCACCCAAAAGAAGTTCTGGAACTTTTTTTTGGGCGACAGGCATCACCCAATTCTGTTTGCATGATTTTACTGCGATTAGTCAGGCGACAATCTCAAAATTGATTCACAATTGGGGTGCCATTGGAAGTGACGGGTATCGCGAGCGCGTCCCACGATTTGCGACGATTCGGGATCGCGGTCAGAATCGATGCGATTCCGCCCCTGATCCGGGACGCCTAGATGCCAACAGAGCCTTACAGTGACCTAATTCTGCTTTGTAATTAAAACCAATTTAGTTTTATTTCTGTTTTAAATTGTATTGATAAATAAAGGACGTAATCATATATAAACACTTCTTACCTGAGCTATAAGCCAGTCTATCAGCTTGTTTGCCATAACCACAGATTTATATGTTCGCAGATGGTAGTCTTTATCCCTACAAAAGAAATACATTTTTACATATTGTTATGTCATTGTTTAATGTAATAGCTCATGGATATTTTTAAAATTCAATCCAAATTATAATTATATTGTAATTATTTGCAATTATGAATAATTTGTAGAATTATATATAATTATCATAATTATTTGTTACAGAACAAACACTGACAAACTTTATGAAGGTTCCATTCTAACAAAAAACCTTCCTCATGACAGAATTGTTAACATTTTTAAGTGTTTTTTTTAAAATAATAATTTAAAAAAAAACAGCAAAAAAATATTACCTTTCAAAGTGAAATGTATGCATTGCAACGCTTCTGGCAAACTGTATTAAAAAATCTTATCTTTCCGTTCAGAAGAAACTGGTGTAAATCTTACCATTTTCAAACTGATTACTCAATATGTATATGCAAGACAAGTTTGAGCCAACATCTGTCAGAAAAAATCAGTGGATTTTGTTGTCGGAATGTCCGATCAATGTCCGACCGTGTGTACAGGGCATAACTCTTGTAATAAAATAAGAACATATCTCTTTTAGCTTGAAAGTATCTCACCAAAAAGCAAACTACTACAATGAAAACAATGAGACTATAGCACAAGCAGTTGCAAACAAGAAGAGCAAACAGGGTGCAGGAAGGCTTGACAAAGTGGCAGGGCCCTGAAACTTGTTGCTTCTGCTACACAACATTTCCTCTCAACTGCAAGGTTTCCCAGCAGCCGCAGACACCACATTTGTCAGCGCTAGAGCAGGTTTAGCACTCAAGTGCTGGCTTTACATCAGACAGTGATTTTCAAACTCAGCGAATGTTTGGCACTTTGATGTGTGGACACTTCCCATGCTCTAAGGTACTTACCTTAAAGTGAGCAAGATATTGTTTTATTTGGCATTAAAACTACATTCCTGCTCCCAGTTTGCATTTATCTCATTTGTAAAAGCTGGATTACCCCTGATCATCATAGGAGCTGCAGGAGTTGTTGCTTGATTTCTTCCTATGGATATTTTTCACTGAATAGACTAATGAGGTTATGCAGGCCATATTATGTGTGCTACTTTCTGTATTTCTATTGCACAAGCAACAAATTGGGAATGGGGGTTGGGGTCTATACACAGGGTAAAGGCTGGCCCCAGAGTCCCATAATGCAAAGTGACATCCATGTTGGCATTTTTAGAAATCAAAGCTGCTCAAAGATTGAAATGGAAAGGTATTTTTAAAAACATTAAATTACAAAATGGCTTGGATAGCAATTATATAGGATATAAATGTTTTCTCTAAAAGTGAAGCTTTCCTTTATATATAACCCACTGACACTTTACAGCCAGACAGGCTCCCAAAATGCAAATGAACTTGTCTGCTGAAGCATTCTTTCAGAATAATATGTTTTTCTATTCACACCTAAGAATGGAAGTCAAGCCATACTATCTCTGTTCTCACCTTCACCATTGTGTTATTATGACTGGCACATGCAAAAACAGAAAGGACAGCTATTACCGATCTATGGCAAGATATGTTCTGTTGTCACTTATTTAGACCTGCTCAGTTATGGCATGCTGAACAAGACAAGAAGCAACATAGAAGTCCTTATTTTGTTTTTAATTCTGAAAGCTGAAGTTTAGTTCAAAAAACATTTTTCTCTACAGCTTTAGTAGCGTTACTTTCCTTTAATAAAGGATGTTCCATGATTTACAGGCTGCTGGATTCTGTACAAATCTTCACTGCAGGGCTTCCTTGTCCTCTTCATGCTGCTGGACTGCTAGCATTGTGGGTGTTAATAGCTTCGGGTCTACAGACTCAGCTGCACTAAAGATGAGCTGAGAGGGAAACTCTCCCTCCTGCCTTCTCCTCCATTCATAAAAGTTCTTTCACTGATTACACTTTCTGTAACATGATCTATGAGAATGCTGTGATTGATCTCACCCATTCACAGATTGCAGTGTAATCAGTAAAGGAACTTTTCTCAATAGATTAGAGGGCACGAGGGGGGTGCCCCCCCCCCCCCCCCATCAAATCATTTTTAGTTCAGCTGAGTCCGGAAACCCAAAGTTGGTAACCCCTACAGGACTCGCAGGAAGAGGACAGGACAGCCCTGCAGTGAAGATTGCTACAGAATCCAGCAACCTGTACATCCTGGGACATACTTCATTACAGGTAATTCTATGTTACTTTTACAGCCATGGGGTCCACAAGGACTCCATAAACAGCAAGTGCCCTTCACAGAAAGTGTTGTAGGTTTCCTGACATAGTGTTGAGCTTATTTTATAAGGTCAGTGTGAATGCAAACTCTGCAAAAATCCACTGTGAGAATACGTGCCCAAATCATTACAATGCTGCTGCAGATAGCATTAGTGGTATTTTCTTTTCTGAGAGTATGTTGTAGATATAACATCTACATAAAACTTTACAAACCAGAGGACCACAGCCACCAGAGACAAATAACAATCCTTAAGAAACTGCAGAGTGGGCTACTTCCCAGAACTACAAGAATGCCTGAGGAATCACAATTTATTGTCTGAGGCTCAGCAGTTCAGAAACAAATTTTAAATGCCGGATTGCTAATCTGTGCAAGTTATATAACATGTACAATTGTGTATTCTCAAAGAAACACTTGGTCACTCTTTAGAGAAACATTACTTTGCATTTACAAGCTCAGTCGCTCGCGTCATTGCAGTGGCTTGACATAATGTTTGGCATGAGAACACTGCTGCTAGCAAAATAGAATAGATCTGTATTGCTTACTGGCTGTGTGTAAAAGACAACAGACATCTTATTCTTTCTCAGAAGGAACATGAGGCATTTATTCCTCTAAGAGCACACACTGTTAATCTCTCACATACTCACATTCCTGGCACGTCTACTGGCTCATCCAAATTATGCAGCCTCAAAAGTGTACTCCACTCTCTCTCAAGGGTATCTTATAGGCAGCTCAGTCTCTCTGCCTCACGGCAAAACCAAACAAGTTCCTTTAGACAAAGTTTTTATTGCCTTGTTTTATGGACCTACCACTCTTATTGCTTTTCTTTTTCTCATCATTTGTGTGTCAGTGAAGCAAATTTACAAACAGCATCACCAACATCATAGTTAACACAACGCCAAAGAGATGGTCTGCCATTAGAAATCATGGGCTCTGTACAGGTTTCAAGCATCAGATTTAGGCTGAGCTCAAGGGTCTTTTTCATGCCAGAAAGTCAATAGTGAAGGTGCATTGGCTAGTCATTAAGTTAAGCTGCCCATAGCAGCACAACCTGATCGTACAATCTAATTCGGATTTACTAAAGACTTCATATGATCAGGACCAACCTGAACAGTTCATGCAATGCTCATCCAACCAGACCAGTCCGCACACTGTACAGGGGCCACATATATGAGGTGTAATTGGGCCCCTGAGCACATGGGATAGGGAAGGCCCACCTGTCACCTGCACTGTCTGCACACAGAATCTGTGAGCAAGTCTATTCTGCCAGTCACGTGCCACATGCAGGTTGACATCACCGGCCAAATGGAAATGCCAACAGAAAGGCCCTGCCAGGCCCAGACCTCCTTGTTGACTTGATGAAGCGCTGACTGTTCCCCTGTATTGGCAGCTCATTCAAATAGGAAAGGTTGGCAGTTACTGTACTTGGCTACTATTGTAATTAAAGTGCATATAAATCCAAGAGGAAATATGTAATATACTGCAGCTTACCAGTCCTTAGATATGATAGCTACATTAGTTTTATTTTTTAAGTTATGTTTTCTTTACTTTTGCCCTGCACTCCTGCCATTAATGCATTTCCTGCCCAAGGGTGACAATTCTCACTCATCATATTATATCTATGAACAGGTCAGGACACTTTTGCAGGGACAGCTTTTTGGCTAATTTTAGTTTCCTGACAGGGTCGTTTCAAGCTGAAGTTTAGCTAAAAATTATTTTTATTTTAACCCTACAGCTTCAGTAACCTAACTTATCTTTATGAAGTATTTCCCACCTTGTGCAGGCCTCTGTGTCCTGTAGAAGTCTTCACTACTGTACAAGGATGCTGATTTCTATCGAAATTCAATAGGAAAAGTTCCAGACAGTCCCCTTTCCCCCACTACCTTAATTTGCTTCATGGGTGGCACAGCCCTGGTTAACATTGAAACTAGAGTATAGTGGAGGACTTTGAATATGGACATGTGTTCAGGTGCTGACTATGAGACCCAGGATTTGCTCTAATGCCCTGTACACACGACCGGTTTTCCAGTCGGAATAAACTCTGAAGGTTTTTCCGACGGAGTTTCGACGGAATTCCGCTCAAGCTGTCTTGCATACACACTGTCACACCAAATTCTGACCATCCAGAAGGCGGTGACGTACAGCACGTACGGCGGGACAAGAAAACGGAAGTTCAATAGCCAGTAGCCAATAGCTTCTGTCTCGTACTTGCTTCAGAGCATGCGTAGTTTTTGGTACATCGGAACAGCATACAGACGAGCGGTTTTCCCGATAGGAATTGGTTCCGTCGGAAAAATTTAGAACATGTTCTCTTTCTAGGTCCGTCAGAATTTTCTACGTAAAAAGTCCGATGGGGCATACACACGATCGGAATATATGATGAAAAGCTCCCGTCTGACTTTTACTGTCGAACATTCCGCTCGCGTGTACACGGCATAATACAACTTTCTTTGAAGGGTTCATGATGTGAGGTAAAACTCTCCCATTGGCGCACATATAGCATTAAACCTGGCAGGAATCTTAACTGTTCAAAATTCTTTACAAAACTAAAAAAAAGATTTACATAAAGTTACATTATGGGGTTGATTTACTAAAGGCAAATAGGCTGTGCACTTTAAGAAGTGTAGTTGAACTCTGCAAGTGCTGTTGCTCCAGAGCTTAGTAAATGAGCAGAAGCTCTGCTGACTTCCATCATCCAATCATGTGCAAGCAAAAATGCTGTATTTTAAATTTGCCTTGCAAGTGATTGGGCACTCTTTGCAAAGTGAAGCTTTATCTCATTTACTATGTTCTGGAGCAACTGTGCATAGAGAGTGCAACTGCACTTTCCAAAGTACACAGCCTATTTGCCTTTAGTAAATCAACCCCTAAACCATTTGTTGCATGTGCTATGGGTTGCAGGGATCTGCCACAGTGAAACTCCTGTAATGGTTCACGAATTAAACTATGGTGAATATTTATCAAACATTATATGGGCTATTTGCCAGCCATTCACATAAAATACTTTGGGAATCATTCAACCTTTGTATTAACCCAAATTAGTAGAAAATCACCCAGTGATAAAAATTTCAGGGTCCAGCCCTTCCTTGGTTTAAACTGGCCTTTCTCAGCCTTTTTAACCCAGAGGAACCACTAAAATAATTTTCAGGTTTCGGAGAACCCTTACTAAAATTGTTGGTCAGTAGCAAGAATTCAACACTTGCAGTTGTACAAAATAGGACTTCTACAGACAGCTAAAATTCGAATTGGTGCCATGCTTTGCCAAGTGGCAATGGTTTGTAAACTATTCAGGCACCATCAGATGGGAGGTCAATCAGCCCCAGCTCAAGGAACCCTTAGGAATCCTGGTTGAGAATGACTGGAAAAAAAAAATACAGTCTGGAATGGAGATATTATTCAACTACGATAGTTCCCCGAGTTACTTTCATGTATAAAAAAGTATGACAGTGAGCCTGGACCTACAGTAATTCAAAAAAGAAAAAGCTCACATACAGTCATGTGGCTCAAAAAAAAAAGTCTTATCTTTGTATTAAAGTTTTGAAAATTGAGCCTAAACTACCTTATTATATTGAGGCCAGCCATTTTGAATAATCCTCTGTTTTCTGCAGGACAAACAGGAGACATCCTGCTGATAGATTTAAATAAAAGAATACCCAAATAATTCATTTTTTACTGCTGACTCCTGTGCAATGGCAGACATAATGTAAAACTAGTTTATTCTGTCTGCTGTATAACTTTAATCTTTCTTTATATATGACACATGTAATTTTTATTAAGCTTAGGCTAAACTCTTGTTGATAATCTTCATAATCTATCTAATCAGCAAGGCTATTGGAATTCTAAATACATACCTGAGTATCATTTATGAAATACTGCCCTTGGCTCATTTTCAGGGATAATTATAATCTATACATAGAATAATGAGGTGAGAAATCATTTAACCACTTGCCGACTGGCTCACGCCACCATACATATACATCATGCAGTAGACAAGCTATGATTAAGCACCAGTGAGAGCGGTGTGAATTGCGTTAGTAGTTTTCAATTTTAATCTGTTTTTGTACAGACTTTATCTTCAATAAAGGAAACGAATATTTTTGGAGTGCGGCTATCCAGATTTTTATTTGCTCATACAGTTGACAAGAGGTTAAGGGCTCATTCACACCTTTGCCTTGCAGTGCATTGCATTAACAAATGAATTGGCACTGCAGCATCCTAAAAAAATTACATTTTTTGGCAAAGCAGGGCACTACAACACATGGTAGTGCATGTATGCAGTGTGGTGCGCTCAGTGTATTGGTATGCTATTTAAAATGAATGTGTGTCACTGCATCGTACCGCAAAGGGGTGAATGGGCTTCTAAATGTTGCTGTCTTGTCAAATGCCTGACCTCACGCACTACCTTTCAACTCCGGACTGCATAACACTGTAGCTGTCTGCAGCATAATTTCTGTTATTTGACACGGTCATGCACTCTCTATAGCTGGGAGACAGTGAGTGAGTGCAATCAGTTGATAAGGCAGCAACAGACTTCGGATGATGATCCCTGACAGTGAAGCTGAAGTATAAGGCTTAAACAAAACATAAGATAAATAATGGAGAAAATAGAAATCTTCATAAAGCCTTAACAAGTTCACTGAGAGCTGGGGGGAAGTGATTTACCCAGGACCCAACACCCTAAAAAATCTGCAATTTTGCACATTCTTTCTACAACATGATGCTTACTGACAACAACACTTACAGCTTACAAAAGACTGAAAGGAGGAATCTCATATTGCATTGGAATAAAATATGATTTGCCATGGGAACCAAAATTCCACATACGGGAACAAAAATGTAATTATCTACCACCACTTACAAAACTCTACACAGAAAAAAACATCTAAAAAGTAAAAACTTTGAACAAAAGGAACAAACTGTTCTTCATGTCTCCGGTGAGTTACTGATCAGTTTTAAAATACATACCTAATTACTGGAGTAAACAAGCTGTGAAGACGGCAGTATAGTCTAACACCCTAGAAAAGATAAACAATAACAGTTTATACAGCATAATAGGCAAAGGTAGAGGGTACTGCCTTAAAGGCTCTGTGTTTCTTCCTGAAACCTTAGACAGAGCTGTATGATAGTGGATACATAACTACTGTGATGACTCAATGCGGTTATTTTGCTAAAGGAGTAGAGTCTGTTTACTAAGGCAGCTGATACATACAGTATCTCACAAAAGTGAGTACACCCCTCACATTTTTGTTATTATTTTATTATACCTTTTCATGTGACGACACTGAAAAAATTACTCTTTGCTACAATGTAAAGTAGTGAGTGTACAGCTTGTATAGCAGTGTAAATTTGCTGTCCCCTCAAAATAACTCAACACACAGTCATTAATCTCTAAACCTCTGGCAACAAAAGTGAGTCCACCCCTAATTGAAAATGTCCAAATTGGGCCCAATTAGTCATTTTCCCTCCCCGATGTCATGTGACTCATTAGTGTTACAAGGTCTCAGGTGTGAATGGGGAGCAGGTGTGTTAAATTTGGTGTTATCACTCTCACTCTCTCATACTGGTCACTGGAAGTTCAACATGGCACCTCATGGCAAAGAACTCTCTGAAGGATCTGAAAAAAAAAGAATTGTTGCTGTACATAAAGATGGCCTAGGCTATAAGAAGATTGCCATGACCCTGAAACTGAGCTGCAGCAAGGTGGCCAAGATTATACAGTGGTTTAACAGGACAGGTTCCACTCAGAACAGGCCTCACCATGTTCTGCACAACTTCTGCACAACCACGCTGTTGGATTTTCGCCCCTCGATCAGGGCAGCCAGCTATAGCCAGCAGCCCTGATTGATCTATTCTGAAGACTGTCAGAATACAATAGCTTAGCAGGGAGCATTCCCCCATCCACATTGAGCGTATGGATGGAGGAATCAAGTCATTTTTCTTTTTCAACCCACTGGTTGAACAAAAAAACGGACTTACTGTATCTCACAAAAGTAAGTACACCCCTCACATTTAAGTAAATATTTTATTATATCTTTTCATGTGACAACACTGAAGAAATGACACTTTGCTACAATGTAAAGTAGTGAGTGTACAGCTTGTATAACAGTGTAAATTTGCTGTCCCCTCAAAATAACTCAACACAGCCATTAATGTCTAAACCGCTGGCAACAAAAGTGAGTACAAAATGTCCAAATTTTGCCACAATATTTTGTGTGGCCAGTATTATTTTCCAGCACTACCTTAACCCTCTTGGGCATGGAGTTCACCAGAGCTTCACAGGTTGCCACTGGTGTCCTCTTCCACTCCTCCATGGCGACATCAAGGAGCTGGTGGATGTTAGAGAACTTGCGCTCCTCCATCTTTCATTTGAGGATGCCCCACAGATGCTCAATAGGGTTTAGGTCTGGAGACATGCTTGGCCAGTCCATCACCTTTACCCTCAGCTTCCTTAGCAAGCCAGTGGTCTTCTTGGAGGTGTGTTTGGGGTCTTTATCATGTTGGATTTATCATGTCGACCAAAGAAGTTGAGTGCACGTGCTCAGCGTCATATCCAGAGGTTGTCGTTGGGATAGATGTATGAGTGCTGCCAGCATTGCTGCAGAGTTTGAAGGGGTGGGGGGTCAGCCTGTCAGTGCTCAGACCATACGCCGCACACTGCATCAAATTGGTCTGCATGGCTGCCATCCCAGAAGGAAGCCTCTTCTAAAGATGATGCACAAGAAAGCCCCCAAACAGTTTGCTGAAGACTAAGGACAACAGTTTTCAGACTAAGGACATGATTGCTAGATAAACTTATTTGGTTCAGATGGTGTCAAGCGTGTGTGGCGACAACCAGGTGAGGAGTACAAAGACAAGTGTGTCTTGCCTACAGTCAAGCATGGTGGTGGAAGTGTCATGGTCTGGGGCTGCATGAGTGCTGCCGGCACTGGGGAACTACAGTTCATTGAGGGAACCATAAATGCCAACATGTACTGTGACATACTGAAGCAGAGCATGATCCCCTCCCTTCATAGACTGAGCTGCAGGGTAGTAATCCAACATGATAAAGACCCCAAACACACCTCCAAGAAGACCACTGGCTTGCTAAGGAAGCTGAGGGTAAAGGTGATGGACTGGCCAAGCATGTCTCCAGACCTAAACCCTATTGAGCATCTGTGGGGCATCCTCAAATGAAAGATGGAGGAGCGCAAGTTCTCTAACATCCACCAGCTCCTTGATGTCGCCATGGAGGAGTGGAAGAGGACACCAGTGGCAACCTGTGAAGCTCTGGTGAACTCCATGCCCAAGAGGGTTAAGGTAGTGCTGGAAAATAATGCTGGCCACACAAAATATTGTGGCAAAATTTGGACATTTTGTACTCACTTTTGTTGCCAGCGGTTTAGACATTAATGGCTGTGTTGAGTTATTTTGAGGGGACAGCAAATTTACACTGTTATACAAGCTGTACACTCACTACTTTACATTGTAGCAAAGTGTCATTTCTTCAGTGTTGTCACATGAAAAGATATAATAAAATATTTACTTAAATGTGAGGGGTGTACTTACTTTTGTGAGATACAGTAAGTCCGTTTTTTTTGTTCAACCAGTGGGTTGAAAAAGAAAAATGACTTGATTCCTCCATCCATACGCTCAATGTGGATGGGGGAATGCTCCCTGCTAAGCTATTGTATTCTGACAGTCTTCAGAATAGATCAATCAGGGCTGCTGGCTATAGCTGGCTGCCCTGATCGAGGGGCGAAAATCCAACAGCGTGGTTGTACAGAAGTCAATCGAATTCCAATCCATCGATGGCCAGCCTTAATGTAACTCCGAAAAGTGGAATTTTACATATATTAGTAAATAAGGTGAACCTTTGAATACCCAGTAATGCAAAGGAAAAGCAAAGAAAACAAATCGTTTTCTTGCACATGGTTTATTGATTGAAGTGAACACAGGTTTACCTTATCTTACTTACTTTGCTTAGTGATTAGTCTCTACTTCTTTAGCAAATTATTCTTATTAAATTCTGTAAAAGGGCTTCTTTAAACACAGCCAAGAGTGATACAATACTTTACACATGAAAAGGAGCCTGGAGCCCCATCTGCTGGCTGCATATGAAACTACAAAATAATATGCAAGAATTCATATTCAGCTGTCTGAAAAGCCATGATAAGGACAATAATAAGGAAGGAAAGAACTATAACTAAATCATTATATTTTCCTTTTAAGACTGAATAAATAGCTTTGATTTTGATCTTTTTGTTTGCATAGCTGATCCTTTTTTGCCAGTTTACACCCCTATATCAAAAGTTTCCAAGTGCCCCCCCGACATTCAGGGACACATCCTGGATTAGGAAATGTGTTTCATTTTTTTTCCTTTTCCATGGAAATGTCGCCAGTATTTAAACAGATTACTTGCTAACAGAATTCATTCTATTTTTAAATGTTATAATAAATTCTTACTTTGTACTCATACTATTCTGGGCTCTTAAGTTAATACTTATTAAAATGCAAGGCAGTAGTATATAATCCAACTTTATAACTTTGTTTTAGTAGAAATGTAACATAGCTTGGTTGATTGGAACAGTATCATGGGAAATGATTTTGGATATAAATTTTCACCTCTATGAAAACATTTTAATTATTTCTCTACTGATCAGCACTCTCATAGGTCACTTGGTGAACACTTACAGAATTCACAAATACACAAACTCATGCAATATCTGTGCCTTTCATATTTTCTTCCAAAATATATGGACATTTTTCTGCAGCCCAAACATCCTTGTTTTCTTTGGGATAAAGCTTGTAAATGTTGAAGCAATATCTGCAACTTCACCAAAGCTGAAACTTGAAGTTTCACTTATTAAGCTGCCTAGATAAAATGTGCTTATTTAAAAAATAGAAAAAAGTCAGAGTATGTGTATGTGTTTTTTTTTTTTTTTGGGGCGGGGGGGTAGTTTATTAAAGTAAAGTAGTTTATTTTATTTCATTCCAGCTCTTTGTATTTGTGGCCTGTTTTTGTTTTTTGTTTTGTTTTTTCCTTATTTTGCTTTAAATTTGTTGTTTTACTTTTCCACTGTATGCTTGTTTACTTTGTCTGGGCAAAAAGGAAAATGAACAAAGAGGCCGCATTTTTGGTGCCAGAGAAGGTCCAGAATAATTGGGCAGCAGCTTTTGTAACCCATGATAACTATTTAATGCGCCCATTGCACCCTAGAAACCACCTTAACCTCCCTGGCGGTATGATTATGTCAGATTTTTGATGCTGAAAGCGGTACATTGTTTCGCATGGAAATTTGGTGTTTTATATTGTAGGCCTGTAATTCTTAGGAATAACTCACTTAAATCTGTCCAAACAAGAGTCTAGTAGACATCCCGGGTATGATAAAGTTTGAAACACAAAATCATAAATTATAATATAATAAATAACTATAAATCATTTTCAAAAATAATAATATAATAATAATAATAATAAAACATTTTCAATAATGTAATCAACTCAAAAACACTGAAATTTGCTCAGTTACATAATTGTCGCTGTCATCACTTTCAGTGTCTGATGACGGATTTCCCCACGAATTACTATCGCTCAATTCTGCAAGTGTTCTTATTTACTATCGCTGTTTTCTAGCTGGTCTAAAACTGCTTTTGACGTAAAGGGACACTTTTTGCTTGCTATGGACATTCTCCAGTTTCCAGGCAGAAAGAACAGTATTTATGCTATAAAACTGCATGCAGGGCACTGCACAAAGCACTAGGGACAAAAAAGGAGGTGAAATAATTTGATACAGTAATGGAACCTGTAAGATTACAGTGTACTGTATGTGTTTTGTTTTTTGCACTTCTTGAATTTCCCGCCGGGCTTCGTCCCTGTGCGTTGCGACGCTCGCAGGGAATGGAGCCCGGCATACAGTACATTGGGCGGAAGACACAGGCGCCGCACACAGCAGGGGGACATCGCAGGATCCTGGGGACAAGGTAAGTAACTTTCCCTGGATACTGGGATGTAGCCTCGAGTGTGGCTCGGGGTTACCGCTTTTGATATGGAAAATTCACCCCGAGCCACACTCGGGAATACCGCTAAGAAGGTTAAAGTGTTTCTAAACAAAAAAACTAAAATTTGATATATCGCAGCTTTGCAGACCATAGATGCGGTGGCTGCATTCGTTTTCTTTATTTAAGGATTTCTTCCTGGTAATGCTGCCAGTAACACATTTCCTGTCCTAAAGTGACAATGTTCATGTTCCTGTGTACAGTGGACAGTGATGATGTTTGTGCTGTGATTTTTAAAGCACGGAAGAGTAAGGAGGCAGACGCACAACACCATAACTGCAGTTCATAGACCCCAGTTTTGATGTTGCAGGAAGCTGGAAATACGACACCTACTGTACATATTAACTGCACTTAGCAGAGCTTAGATCGCTCCTGATGTAATAACATATTGGCAGTGTGATTGTGAGTATTAAAGATTGAAAAGAACATAAAAATAGTGGTGCCTGGAGCTGGAATTAATGTGTGTTTTTACTAAACAGAAAAACTGTCAGTTGCTTTGCCATGTCTATAAATGCCCAGCGCTGTCTGACTTTTACATCTGGAGTGAAGGAAAGTATGTTACCAGTAGAAAGGGACGAGCAAACTGATTTGTAAAACAGGCAAATCCACAAACAGCAAATGTTTTTATTTTACTGTATAAATATATATGCAAATTTTTCAGCCTGAAACCATTTACATTTTACGATTCAGATTTTCCTTATTTGAAAAGTTAGAATCTCTGCAGAACAGATTATTATTGTTATAGTTATGTGTGCATAAACATCCAGGTGCAATAAAAAACAAGCAAATCAGCAATTTTCTTGATTTAATTATTGCTACCTGTAGTGATTGATCATATTTCATTTTCTAACCTGCAACAGAAAATATTAATACATTCCCTTGGATGGTTGTCATGGGTAACAGATTTTCCTGCCCATTCCTTATAATGCCAATCATGAATATATATATTTTTCTGTATACATATAGTATATCATCATTTTTCATAAATGTTTAATTGGGCCTCTGGGGACGGACTGCAGCAGAATTTTTGATGTTCCTTTAAAGCAGACCTTTCATTAAAATGCAAGTTCTGCTTATCTGGGAGACTCCCTCCCCCAAATAATAAAATGATCATAAAAGGCTAAAAAAATAAAATGACTTACCTTTGACACTGGTATCCAGTCACTGCCTGGAAAGCACTGGTGATATCACTGCTGTCTCCTGGGAGAAATGAGTACTCAAACACCCATGAGAATGCTCCCCTGCACTTAGTTCTGCTAGGTGGCAGCGGTAAGGCACAGTGACGTCACCAGCGCCTTTAGTAAGAGGTGGGAAGCTTAAATCCAAGGTAAGCATTTTTTTATTTCTTTTACCTCTATTGGTTTAGTTTTACTCTTTTATAAGTAGGACCTTGCATAAAGATGTGTAAGAACTGGACAAATTTTAAAATGTTACAAAGAATCCCAACTGAGATTCAGCTGCTGCTGAGAATCACGCTGTAAAGTTGTGGCAGCTTTTGCTCCCTAATCTTTAAAGTGTTTGTTACCCCAACATTTCATATTCCTGCTGTACAATGTGCTTGTATGAGAATGTGTCCTGTTCTCTTCGTATTGCCTTCTTTGTGAGAAATTCCTGGCATTCCTCTGCTTTCCTATTAAAAACTGACCACACTAAGCAGGAGAACACACAGTGGTCAGTTCTCTAGCTGTTCTGGGAACTCAGCCAGCTCTCCTACAATGATTAGACTTGTCCTGACACACCTCCCCTGTACAGCCATTCACAGGGAAGCTTAGTGTACTGTTGCTTCTCCTCCCCCCATCTCCTATGCAGCTGAGAATAGAGGGAATGTGATCACTTATAAAAAAAGGGAAAAATGGTAATTATAATTCATTATTTTTATATCTATGCACAAATGTCTTGCCTTTCATTTCTATTTTAAACTGAATGGGTTGTTTTACAAGGTAATCATTTACAATCACTTTAATCAATAATGGGATTTTACCTACTGAAAGGTAGACCTTTAAGGGGAAAAGGTAAGTTTCTTTCCCCTCCGACATGTGCACTGAAACTGCAGAAGAGCGTGATGAAGGTAAGCAGCAGGCTGGTAATTCAAAAGGTAAAGCCAGTGCCCTGGGGCATGGGGACTAATATAAACTAGAACAAGAACCCATATGTCCATAGCCCTCTAGCCACTGAAATAATGGCTTGTGTACTCACTGTACTGGACTAAGGAAACACATAATTCATGCTAAATTCAATTCAATGCAAAAAAAGGAAAAAACTGCCAGAGAGGTTACTATAGATCCACTGACGCAGCAGTTTATATTTGCCAATACTCAACAGCTTTGGATTAGCCCAATCAGGGTTGAATCATAAGCTTGGAGGATCTATTTGCCCATCTTTACACCGGAACATAGGTTAGGTGCATTAAAACAAAAGGTTCTCTATACTACCTGTTTCCTCCCACACTCTAAAGACATGCTGGTAGATTCATTGGATCCTATATAAATTGGCCCTAGTATGTGTATGTATGAATGTGTGTTAGGGACCTTAGAGTGTAAGCTCCTTGAGGGTAGGGACTGATGTGAATGTACAATATATGTAAAGCGTTGCGTAAATCGGCAGCGCTATATAAGTACCTGAAATAAAAATAAATAAATACACAGCAGATTTCGGTAGATGGGTAGACTTGATGTATGCTGTATACAATGAAAATGTATTAAATGACTTAGCAGTATTTTTCTACACCATCAGAAGCAGCAATTAAACAGGCAACAGTGAGCTGTGTTTGATGTTTGTTGATGATAATTACCTTTGATATTAAATCCTGCATTTCATTTCTTGGGTAGTAGGTCCCATCGTCATAACGAAACCGATATAACATCTGTTCTGATTTAAACTGGTGTTTATCTGTAACTGAATGAAGAATAGGAAAATAAGCATGGATCACAGAGATTTATTGAGGGGAGCATTCAGCTACACAGGGTGAATGGCAACATATAAATTGCAGCAAATAGGCTGTATCTCAGGTAACAGACAAAATATGGTGTTTCTCTTTATGCATGATCTGCATGATTAAAGACATAGCGTATGAAAGCTAAAAACTTTGTGTGATGAGCTGCAGTTTGTCAACATTGCAGAGAGCAAGCCCATTCAGTTGATCCCGATGACCGTAGTTCAATTCAGTAGTATCAATATCACTGGTAGAATAAACAGAGTTCCACTGCTAAAATAGGCATGCATAAGTGTGATTAGACCTTTATGCCGCATACACACGATCGGAATTTCAGCCTGCAAAAGACCGATGAGAGTTTTTCGTCGGAAAATGCGACCGTGTGTATGCTCCATCGGACTTTTGCTGGCCGAATTCCAGCCAGCAAAACATTGAGGCCATGTTCTTAATTTTTCGGTCGGAAAAAGTTCCTATCCGAAAATGCGATCGTCTGTGGCAATTCTGGCGCACAAAATTCCTACAAATGCTCGGAAACAATTTGACGCATGCTCGGAAGCACTGAACTTCATTTTCTCGGCTCGTCATAGTGTTTTACGTCACCGCATTCTTGACGGTCGTAAGTTTAGCAAACTTTTGCGTAACCGTGTGTATGCAAGGCAAACTTGAGCGGAATCCCATCGGAAAAGCCGTCATATCTTTTTCCGTCGAGAAGTCTGATCGTGTGTACGTGGCATTACTGTTTTTTGGGTGGCTAAGGACACTTGAGCAGTTGGTCTGCAGCCCATTCAAACCAGATCTGTCCCCTATAGTCTCTGCAGTGGCAGCCCATCCATTAGGGGTGCAAGGGCGCCCCCCCATCCATGCATCCGGCCCCCTAATCTATATGCGGGGCACCGAACGCATGTTTTTTTTTTTTTTTTTAAGCACGTGTTAGAGCCAGAGGCTCTAATAGGCTTCAAAAAAGTCATGTGACAATAGCAAGTGAATATGCGCTATTGTCACACTGATTCTCCTGCCGGCCAATCAGAAAGCGGATCCTGGGATCCTATTGGCCACCTAGGAGGAGGGAGGAAACGCACGGTTGCCGTGAGGAGACGCACGAGAAGTCGCCTGTCGTCCGGAGGGCAGCGCTGCTTGATGGGGTAAGTGCGGGGGCTGACCGACCAACTGATGGAGGGGGGTTGTGGGGAACCCAACCAACCGGGGGGGTGTGGCTGTGGTTGCATTGTTTGCCATCCCCCCACGCAAAAAAAACACCACCTGTCACTATATTACCAAAAGAATGAGCTTCAATGGCATCCCAGTCTTAGTCCGTAGGGTTCAATATTGAGTTGGCCCATCCTTTGCAGCTATAATAGCTCACCTCTTCTGGGAAGCCTGTCCACAAGGTTTAGGAGTATGTCTATGGGAATGTTTGACCATTCTTCCAGAAGCGCATTTGTGAGGTCAGGCACTGATGTTGGACGAGAAGACCTGGCTCACAGTCTCTGCTCTAATTCATCCCACAGGTGTTCTATCAGGTTGAGGTCAGGACAATCACGTTCCTCCACCCCAAACTCGCTCATTCATGTCTTTATGGATCTTTACGGATCTACAGCAACAAAGTCTTCTGCATTGAGACTAATAACTTACTGAACTGACTCAGAGGGAATCCAGAATAATATAACCACTGTATCATGCTACCAAAAATGTACTTGGCTAGAAACAGATGGTTTATGTTGATGCGTTTCACAAATTCTATTTTCAGTACAAGACAGCTGCAGACAGTCGTTAATGAAACGACTGTTTTGCCTATGCACTGGCTCTCATGGAATTACTGCTACTTTATGAGTTCAGTTAATCATTCTGTTCTGGAAATCTATAGTAATGAATCTATAAAACAATTACACATCAGCATTTACAGGCTGGCAGCTTGTGATGGATTGGAAGTGACAATGTAGATATGTAAAATGCTTTTCATATTTTGTAGAAAGAACTCACATGTCGTTCTCTAATTTACTGGACAAGCAATTAAAGTGAACTTGTCAGGAAGGAAAAACAGGAGATTCCATTGTTGACAGTGTTGGGGCTACGTGGACAGTGTACAGAGGAGTCACAGGCCTCTATATCTTAGACACCCTCTATGGGCTCCTTGTTGATGGGCTCTGCTATTTGTAGCTGCTGATTTTTAATTTTTGGAGGTGGGGGGTCGGAACTCCTCTTTAAGAACAAACCTACAGAACCCGGGGACTGCCTGTATACATTAAAATACAAAGGTTTGAGCTAACTTGGAAGATAGATTTTCAAACAGATAACTTTCAATTTTGGGCACTGTCTGAGTTTCTCAAAACTAATTGTTTTTCTATGGGTAATTGCTCCACTTTTCTGCCTCTGTATAAAAGCTGAAGAGAAAAAAAAATCATACCCATCACAATGACATACTTGCTTTAATTTTCCAGGAGATTGTAAGTTGAATTTGTATGCTTATTATAAGAAACACAAAGTTCCATCAGTCTTTATGTCTGAGCCTAACTGGTATTTATGACCAATTATTTTTCGATAACTAAAACCCAATGATTTAAGGATACATTAATAACATCTTAATTTTTGTTCTGTCATTTGAGATTGTTCATTGACATTCTAGGATGAAGAATAAACCGGAGCGCTGAAGAACCATTACAGGAAACAACAGCATTAATTACAATTTCTGAGCTGAAACAAAAGTGCTATTAGCTCCACTTCAGTAGAGAGCATCAAGATACAGACCCAAACAATTTCATTACATGATAGATGTATACAATGTTCCTGAAAACATCACTCAGGCAGGATAAAGCTGTGCTAAACAACTGAATAACAATATTTAGCAGTATTTACTTATTTGAAACTTTTATATAAAATTAGTACATATAAATTTAATGCACAGTTATATAACGCACAAAATACCATGACCTTAATGCCTAAGTGCAGCCAAAATCTCAAACAGAGAAATCAGCACAAGGGACATAACTTACAGTCAGTAGAACGTGTCTCTTGTGCTGATTCCTCTTCTGTTAGTGAAAATCTTCCTCCGTCCTGCCCTATCCGGTGACAGCCCATTCTTTGTATTAACCCTTGTCGCACCAAGAGATGGTGGGGGTTAATACAACGAATGGGCTGTCACAGGCTCTCATCAAGAAAACCTGACTATGCCTGCCCTTTCCTCCCAGATGTGCCATTACATTTACTACAGCGTCTATTAATGGAAAGTTATTTACAAAAGGAGGATGGGTAGATGATTGATGCCTTCTCCAGTCTCATTCATAGATTCGTAGTATATTCATAGTATAGCTTCTTTGAATGGAAGAGATGGGTCGGGCTCTTAGGGTCAGGCCATTAGTTGAATTAACCCTCACTGCACTGGAAGATTATGGCAGTGGGGGGGGGGGGGGTCAGGATGGAGGAAGGGGACACATCCTACTGACTGTAAGTTATTCCCCTTGTGCTGATGTTTTGTGTTGTATTTGGCTGCACCTAGGTTTTGATGCTAAACAAGAAAATATTAGAAAATACTTGTATATACCATATACTGTATTTCTGATATAAAGAAGATTTGGCTACACCTTAAAGAGGAACTGCAGTCTGCTCACATAATTTGTAAAAAAAAAAATCTTCGCCATTCTGAAGCTTCCTTCCAACCACTTACTTGCATATTATTTTATATATACTGTGATGGTTCTGTACTTGCAAAATATGCTGCAGAAATCTCCCTCCACAGAGTCTGGCTGCATCCATTTTAACTGTGGGCAGCTGACGCTGTTGCCTGTTCACTTCCTGGATTTACACAGACACACAGAGGCACACCTCCAGCTCTGTAGCTCTCAGTGGCCCACTCATTGACTCACCCCCCCCCCCCCTTCCTTCCTGGCAAACTCTCAGGAGAGTGAGGGAGAGAGCTGTGCATGATGTCATAAGCCTAGGCTTTTTACCAGACAAGAAACAGGAAGTGGGCTGTATAAGGTATTTACTAACAGAAAAAATATTTTACTATCCAAAGTTAAAACAACAAAGGCAGAAGATTTAATTGATGGAAAGATGAAACAATTACTGAAGTTCCACTTTAACGACAATTAAATCAAGACTAAAATAAGGATAAAGGTAGGCACCATCAAACTGTCTTTATTTCATTTTAGATATGTGCATAGATATGCACGGCACGTTTATATCACCCAAAAATCATCCAACAGTCTGATGATTTCTGGCAGAATGATAAAAGAACACATTTATAGGAGGACGCATGGGATATTTCTTCTTGCTGATGCTGATCCTCGATAATGCTGAACTCAGCAGTTTATACCAGAGAGGGAACAAAAAGAGATTATCAAAATCGTCTCTTAAGAGATCTGACAAAAGATTAAATCGGATTGGTTGTGATTGGTTGGCACATTTTGCACATCATCACTGCTCTTCAAATGAACAAAATTAGGATGATTTATGAAAGCTGTAAAAGGAGTAATGGGGAATTACAAAGCATTATGACACATAGTAGTAAGGATGCATTTACACTTGCAAGAACCCCCGCGAGTAGGCAGCCCCATTGAAAGCAATGAGAGGCTGCCGGTTCTCACAGCTAATCATGCCCTTTCACCTGTAATCACTCATACAGCCCTCACATGATCGGGACTGAACACAGGCAGTCTGTGTTCAAGGCCTATCAATCACATGTGATCACTGCCTGAGTGACTACTTACAAGTGGGCACAATACGCTGCAAGAGCCGGTAGCCTCCCATTGCTTTCAATGATGCTGGCTACTCACACATAAGAACTCCTGCTGGTGTTCCAGAAGCTGATCTCAGATAGAGTGCATTTGCAATTTTGAATGCACCCTAAATCAGAAGACATTTCTTTCCAGATCTATAGTTATTTAAACTACGAAAACTGCTATGGAAAGCTAAACCTTGCAGGCTACTCTTCGTACTGATTTGCTACAGACTCAGACTTAAACTGTTCTGGGTGCAAATCCCACCCCCTTATATTTACCTGAGCTCCATCTCAATCCAGAAATGTGCATGAGAGTAGGGTCTCTCGCTCCTCATTAGCTCACACAATAGCAGGAGCCTGTTGTCAATCACAGCAAGTGAGCCAATTAGGAGAGAGTAGGGCCGAACCATGCTCTGTGTGTGAATTATCAATGGCCATTCACAGGAGTGTGCCTGCTCAAGTGCCCTCATAGGAAGAGACTTGCTATTGGGGGCACTTGGCAGGGGGGAGGAGCGAGGACCACCGGTGGAGGGCCCAAAAAAAAGGGGGTCAGGGCTGCTCTGTGCAAAACAATTGCACAGAGCAGGTAAGTATAACATGTTTGTTTTTTATTTTATTTTTTTTAATTACAACTTTTAGAATCATTTTAACATGTTAGATATAAGATAGAAAAAGCCAAGATTATTGATGATACTTTACCATGATGGATAATTCCATTTTCCAGTAAAGCTTGACCAAGATTCACACCCTCTTCAGGTCTATTAATTTCTCCAATTTCAAGTAACCATTCCACAAATTCACTGTAAAATACCAGAAACAGGTCACTAACAGGAGCAATTATTCCAACATCAAGCTATTCTACCAACCAGACCCTGAAACCTAGTACCACTAGATAAACGACACAAATAAAAACAGCTCTGCAATTGCTAAGGACCCATTTACATCTATGTGTTGTGTGATGACACATTGTGGTGCCATTCATTCTGAATAGTACCTCAGTACAGAAAGGCAACACACATACAATGCAACACACTGCAACAAATGGCAACACACTATAGTGCATTAAAGCAAACATTCAGTGACATGTGTGATCTTTAGAACATTTTGGTGTTTTGAAAGCCCATTCGTTTCAATAGGTTGCCTTAACGCGATGCACATTATTGTGTGACATAACACATGTTAACCCATGGTCAATAATGCACTGCACAAATGTAAATGGGCCCTTATACATTGTTAATACAATTTTTTTTAAATGCAAGAAGTTTAAGTACCTGACCCTGACCTGGCATCAGCCTCTTGCAGTCAGCACAGTTCAGAGAGGGGAAGGGAAGATGCAGCGCAAGAAGTCAATTAGGTGTGTTGCAAAGCAAGGTGGATGCTGATAGGCGTAAAGATCAGAATGACAGAGATATGTGCTCATTAATGTGCTGCTTCTCATTGTACCGTCCAATGACAAGGTGGGGAAGGAGAGAAGACCTTTAAGTGAAGGTGAAACTACAATGGTAATAGTCAGATCTTCCCCCCACCGGGCAGGACCATGCTGTTTGAAAGAGCTGTGTAAATCTCAGAACTGAATGGACAAAAATACAAAAACCTTTGTCATGTAAAAAATCTCTCTGTTTAACTATGAAAAAATACCTTTAAACTATAAGTTTCAGATATATTACATTAAAAACTTACTTGCTGATTTTTTAAGTTATAAACCCTTTTCTTTATACATCCATTAACAAAGCTATAAAACCTGACCACTGTACCTTCCAAGGAAACATTTTGGGAAAGTGGTCAGCTTCTTCTTTCGGTCTTTGATTAGATTTCCATGTTTGCACATCATTTTATAAAGTCTTTCCCCCTGTTCTGATATCATCATCCAGGTGTCCTGCTCCATTCCCAAAGTCAAACCTAGAGAGCCAGAAAAACATTAAAAGTTCAGTGTTTTCTTTTTGGTGCCAGTTGACAAAAACCCATATTCTCAGTAGGCTCACCAGACTGTTATATACATGATCTTCATTAAACGTATCTAAACCCAAGAACAAAAACTCTCTTTTTGTGCTTTTTCCCCCTTTGAATAATACACTTGCTGTCCTACGTTGACAATGCTTGCTTTCTGTACTGTATCTATGAAGGAACAGGAAATGTGTTATTACTACAAAACACCTCACCATCTCCTCATTTCCATAAGTTAGAGGTGAACTGGCCAGGGTGGAAAACACTGCTCTCACTGATATCAGAGAGTTTAATGCAGGATAGACAGAGTGCACTGAAATGTACATGCTCGCTGGAATACCGATAGGATCGTCACTTTTCATAGATATCTGTACATCAGACTACAAAATAGGACAACTGAGGAGGAAATAGAGAGAGAGGGATTTGGTTTCAAAGCAGGAACAGTCCCCCTAAATGAGGCACAGTCGGAAGGTATGTTGTCCCTATTTTTGGAACCCAATCTCTCTGTACCTCTTTCCTCCTCAATTGTCCCTCTTGGTCTGATGTACAGATATCTATGGAGATGTACCATTCCACTACTAAAAGTGGTATTGTGCATTAAACCTTAAAGTGATTGTAAGGGTAATTTTCTTTTTTTTAAAATAACAAACATATCATACTTACCTCCACTGTGCAGCTCGTTTTGCACAGAGTGGCCCCAAACCTGCTCTTCTGGGGTCCCCCAGCGGCTCTCGCGGATCCTCCCCGCATCAGATAACCTCCTGGGAGAAGCGCTCTCCCAGGGGATTACCTTGCGCGCATGCTCCCGAGTCCAGCATTCGGCGTCCATAGAGGCCGAATGCAGGACTCGGCCCCGCCCCCTGGCACCCGCGTCATTGGATTTGATTGACAGCAGCGGGAGCCAATGGCTGCGCTGCTATCAATCTATCCAATCAAGAGACAGGAGCCTGTGGAGAGAGAGAGACAACGCGTCCCCGCCGACTGAATGAGGGGGTTCAGGTAAGTAAAACGGGGGGGCTGGGGGGCCAGTGACTGCCAGGTATTTTTCCACCTTAATGCATAGGATGCATTAAGGTGAAAAAACACGAACCTTTACAACCCCTTTAATACTATCTCTAAATTATCTTGTTTGCTATTTTGAAAAGCCAGTATAAAGGCAAAGTAATGGAGGAAAAAACCTGCATATAACTAATTATGTTTGGTATATACATTCTGTATGTGTTGTGCTATCCAACAATTAAAGCGCAAATGCATACATTAATATAAAAACTACATCAAGTGAAGTATGCAACATAAATAAATATATACAGTACATACAGTATCTCACAAAAGTGAGTACACCCCTCACATTTTTGTAAATATTTTATTATATCTTTCCATGTGACAACACTGAAGAAATTACACTTTCCTACAATGTAAAGTAGTAAGTGTACAGCTTGTATAACAGTGTGAATTTGCTGTCCCCTCAAAATAACTCAACACACAGCCATTAATGTCTAAACCGCTGGCAACAAAAGTGAGTACACCCCTAAGTGAAAATTGTAATGATATCACGTACTGGACACACGAAAGCTGTAGCTAGCGGCCATGTTGTCGGGAAACCTTACGGCGGCCATGACAGCTTTGGCTAACAGTTAAACATTGCAGTAGAAATCTGAACCCCCTCCCTCCTTCCTTATTTCCAGGAATTTATAGGCTTATACTTCAAAGGAGCTGTTATCTCAACATAGATAAAGCAGAACCAGGCTAGGTCAGTAAAAACAGTTAATGTCTGCCTGACAGGATGTCTAGGCCTGTCGTAAAACTGTCACCCTCTCAATTCAGAGAACCAACAGGTCATAAATACCTTAATGCACATAAAGCTTAAACAGTTGAGGATAGTTCTGAAATTTCAGCATGTTTCATAACTTCCAAATTAATAATAGCACAGCCATAATACGGACATATTTAGTTTTCTCAGATAATTTGTAACGTTTCAAGTCTAGACACCCCTATGTCAGATCATATGGGATGCCACTGGTACCCCTTATTCCTCCTATGTAAACTAGACATTGGAGACCTGGCATGTGTGTATTTATTTTGAAGCAAATGTCACGCTGATCAATAATATGGATATTCGCAGTCTGTAAACAGTAGAGATGCAGAGATATGAATATGTAACACAAAGTGTACCTGGGACTGAATGAATATAGAGACCTCCCAGCAACCAAACCCTAAACAAGATGACCAGACGATTGGTCCCTGGTCGCTGCCAACACCCCTTTGATCTGACAGAAAAGAGGAGATGACAAGACAATGGTCAGTTCTCCTTTTACCATCCAAGCAGGAAAATCTGCCAAGTTTGAGAACCGATTACCCAGCTCATTGATCAAACTCTGATCAACCACGGCCATTAATTGCAAGCATTCTTCCTCCCCAATTCTACCTTATTTCTTGGTGGCTGTATATTGTCTTTATCTCTTTGAAACATCTTTTCTGTAAATATTTTATTTGCACCAACTTTGACCTTTTCATATTATACCCTTATGTTGAAAAGTGTTAACCTTGTCTCTAAAGCTCTTAATGCAAGCTATAAACGAACCTGTCTCTTGAAGAGCGCCATTGTTGTAGAGTAAGGCCTCGGAGCAGACCTGTCTGTGGTGGGAGTGTGTGTTGCAGACGCTTATTCTAAAATCATACTTGGTATTGCTAAAATTACCAGTCTCCCCCGGCTCAGTCTTTTAAACTGGGGGTGGTGGCAGTTAAAGGGTTAATTGCGTAATTAGCCCAGTGACAATCGCTCTCAGGCTGCTGGCACCTAGATTGTGTTCCCGCAAGCTGGAAAATCTTTGTAATGGGTGCAGCTGAGAATGGCATTGTTACGTAAGTGACAGCATGGTTTGAGTTAGGCCGGTCCTTAGTCATGAGTTAGTGAGGAGGGCAGGGATCTGACACCCGCGTTCGTCACAAAAATGTCCAAATTGGGCCCAATTAGCCATTTTCCCTCCCCAGTGTCATGTGACTCGTTAGGTCTCAGGTGTGAATGGAGAGCAGATGTGTTAAATTTGGTGTTATCACTCCCACTCTCTTATACTGGTCTATGGAAGTTCAACATGGCACCTCATGGCAAAAAACTCTCTGAGGATCTGAAAAAAAGAATTGTTGCTCTACATAAAGATGGCCTAGGCTATAAGAAGATTGCCAAGACCCTGAAACTAAGCTGCAGCACGGTGGCCAAGACCATACAGTGGTTTAACAGGACAGGTTCCGCTCAGAACAGGCCTCACCATAGTTGACCAAAGAAGTTGAGTGCATGTGCTCATGGTTATGTCCAAAAGTTGTCTATGGGAAATAAATGTATGAGTGCTGCCAGCATTGCTGCAGAGGTTGAAGGGGTGGGGGGGTCAGCCTGTCAGTGATCAGACCATACGCCGCACACTGCATCAAATTGGTCTGCATGGCTGTCATCCCAGAAGGAAGCCTCTTCTAAAAATTATGCACAAGAAAGCACACAAACAGTTTGCTGAAGACAAGCAGACTAAGGACACGGATTACTGGAACCATGTCCTGTGGTCTGATGAGACCAAGATAAACTTATTTGGTTCAGATGATGTCAAGTGTGTGTGGCAGCAACTAGGTGAGGAGTACAAAGACACATGTGTCTTGCCTACAGTCAAGCATGGTGGTGGGAGTGTCATGGTCTGGGGCTGCATGAGTGCTGCCGGCACTGGGAAACTACAGTACATTGAAGGAACCATGAATGCCAGCATGTACTGTGACATACTGAAGCCGAGCATGATCCCCTCCCTTCAGAGACTGGGCCTCAGGGCAGTATTCCAATATGATAACAATCCAAAACACACCTCCAAGACAACCACTGCCTTGCTAAAGAAGATGAGGGTAAAGGTAATGGACTGGCCAAGCATGTCTCCAGACCTAAACCTTATTGAGCATTTGTGGGGCATCCTCAAATGGAAGGTAAAAGAGCGCAAGGTCTCTCACATCCACCAACTCAGTGAGGTCATCATGGAGGAGTGAAAGAAGACTCCAGTGGCAACCTGTGAAACTCTGGTGAACTCCATGCTTAAGAGGGTTAAGGCAGTGCTGTAAAATAATGGTGGCCACACAAAATATTGAC